>NC_136592.1:21277429-21449929 GCF_910589615.1 Taurulus bubalis
GGGCGCTCACCACCTGACCCAGGGGCCATGGAACTATTTCCCACACAGTCACACCTGATACCAAGTGCTCCCAATATAATCCTCCCTTCTTTAAAACTGTTGGCTCTATACAGAGCCAACAGTTTTACAACAACAGTTTGTGTCAGTCTATTAATAGGTAGACCTATACAGAATATAATTAGGTAATAGTATGTATTAAATAGATTTTGATGATTATGGTTATGATTGTTATTATGTATTACAGAAATGGAGCTCCACTGACAAAAGTTGGCATAGCACCTGTAAATTATGAGGAACAATATTAAATGTTTATCATCCGCTCTCTCCAAGGCAGTCAAGGTGCCGTTCCGCCTGTCAGCCCACTACAACAATTTCAAGAACTTCTACTATTAATAGAACACAAGTATCAAACATTGTAATTATTCACCAACCCTCAAAATGCAGTATCCATGTCTGAATACTAAAACATAATTTTTTTGTAAGTAATATAACCTAAAAGTCATCAGTTTCCATCAGAGTTAAGCTGTTTTAATGTGAAACTCGCCAAATTAACATTATTGACTTGAGGAAGATTGTTGCATGTGTAGAATATAGATTGCACAATTGACAGGAGGCAATTCCATTCACACTATTATTTAAATTAAATCAGAATCAGAAAAACAGGGAATTTCATTATTTTGTGGGCATAAAAAAAAAGCAAAAATATTTGAAAATGTTCTAAAGGTTTTGAAAAAGTAACATACAGGACACGTTCCGTGAAGGTTAACTGTTTGCTGGTTGGGGTAAAACAAAGGATACAGACAAAGTCAATACCAACAACTAAATCCTAACCTCCAGTTTCTTCTCATTTGACAGGCTCAAGAGATTGACGAAGGAGTAAATCTAAACAGCAAACTCCACACTTTATCCACATGGCAGGTCAGAGATTATAAAGCAATATACTGGGAACTAATCACCATCCCCAAGCTGCTATGTCTAACTGTCTACCTGGAATTATTTGTCTCAGAGCCCAACTTCCCTCCACTGCCGGGATTCATTCCCCTCAAGCCATGCTTCTACCAGGACTTTGAAGAGATCCCTGAAAACCACCGCAACATGTGCAAGAAAATGTACTACCTGTGGATATGTAAGTGGCTTAAAACTGTGCTGTATTGTTGTAATACTTATGGGAATTCCTGTTGCATTATCCCTGCATCAGGGTATACCATATACACTTTGGAGCTTAAATTTCAACTATGAAACTTTAAACTGACTTTTTATGCCTGACTCTCCAATATAACAACAGAAGCCAGGATCTTCCAAGAGTTTCCATAAACTGTCTTCACCTCTGTGGATAATAAGAACTATGTAACAGAAGGGCAATGGTTTACAAGACTCCCTTTGGTCCAAAAATATATTATTTTTATTGGCTGTGACTGTGTTATTCTGACTGGTTTATTTGCTAATGAGTCATAGCACTGGCCAGATGGCCTTGGTTTGAGCAGAGCAGTTAACATTGAGATTGTGTTAAACAATTTCAGCCAGAGGCACTTTCATCAAAGTTTATTACATAATAAACAAGCGGGACAATGGTGTTTGTGATATTGCTCTGGTCTGGAAGCTCCCTGCCCGTCCATGAAAGCATGTAAGGTAGAATGCAGGGAGTAACTCAAAGCTGCTGCAACATTTATGTATAGGTGCAGTGACACTGGCAGTTAGGAGTAGGGCAATGAGCCAATACATAGATAATGGAAACAAAGGTGAGCATATAAGATTTTGGCCAACTATAGCAGTGCAGAGGTGCTTCTCCACTCCAATATCCCTGCTGTAAACCACAGCTGATTATGATTGTGTTTACAGTGCTCAGTCAACAAAACGAAAATATGTTTTTCCACAACAAGAAATATATATATCTGTTACTCTAAACTAGCGACTAAATTCTTTTCTCTCTACAGGTGTCGTCTTATTTAGTAAACGATAAACAAAAGCAGGTATTCAAACTCCCAATCTGCTTCAGGATGTGCTATTAATCTCTCTTCCTGTACCAATTTTCTGTATGCATGGCATGCACATTAATTGCTTATTTGTATGTTCGTCAGCATGTCATTTTTTTCTTTCTCATTTCCTATGTGAAAATAATTACAAGTATGAACTGTGTTCCTTAATCACTGTCATATTACAGCTGTGTTTGGCCTCATCATTCTGTTGTAAACTAAAATGTAAATCTGATTGGCCTTCTTTTCTAGTTTAGAGAAGAACGATGGGACCAAAGCACAAAGCTACAATTAGAACCAAGTGCAACTTAAGCGGAGAGTACTGTTGCCTTAATTACTGAGAATTAATAGAGCATGCCCGGAAAAAAAGGCTATTCAGGGAACACAAGCCATTTTCTATGCTTTCATATCCACATATCCACCTTTTGCTAAGGCTTTTCTGCATGTTCATGTCTGCGTACCAAATGTAACGATGTGTAACAGTTTGTTTTGTTCCTACAGTGAATAGTGCTACTCTTGCTGTGAATCTCCTTGGCTGCTTTGCTTGGATGTTTGGGGGAGGTGGCGTGACCAACTTTGGACTGGCTATCATCTGGCTAATCATGTTCACTCCCTGCTCCTATGTCTGCTGGTTCAGGCCCTTGTACAAGGCCTTCAAGTAAGTGAAGTATGAAGTAGTAACATTATATGATTTTGTTTAGTCAGTATTCCAGCGGTAACTTATTAAAAAGTTTTCTGGTAAAGCTATTGTTGTTTAAAGTAGAAAGCGACACAATGATAACCTTATACATAGCACATACCCTGTACTAATAATGGACTAATGTGTCATATATGTTATCAAGTAACTGAGTGAAAACAAGATTATTCCTATTATTATAGGAATAATTATAGGATTATTCATCATGGCTGCGAGTACTTCTGTGATCATTGCTGTAGGCTTTTGATAGGGCTTCTTGGGTTTCCTCGCTTCTTCTTATATCCATATGCTAAAAGTATGTGCAAATCTGGAAGATCAGAGGACGACTACAGTTTACAGACTATTTCGTAACAAGGAACATGCACTATCCCTTCACTGAAGGGCAGCATAAAATATCTTCTTCAATCATTCCTTGTCTTCTGGGCTTATGCTATCTCCTTCTTGACCAGTTTTCTGAGTCATGGACAGCCAATATTTTGTCTAGTACAGTAGCTGATGCCCTGATGCCAAATTTGGGTCTTACCCGCCTCTCTGGTGAAGATCAAACCAGACCGACCAAAGTACCGAGCCAGAGCAAGAAGCCCGCAGTCCAGCACAGTCCTCCAACAAGGTCGTCCATGTCTGGTGATCACTACAGAAAGGCAGATGTGGGAGAAGTGACACCATGGTTTTAGAGGCATGTGATTGAATAGTTTCATCATGACTGATTTAGAATAAACCTGGAAATTATCAGCTTGTGTATTCCTAAACATAAGCGATGTTAGAGCCACGATGGAGGATGAGGCCTGTCTATATTACTCCTCATGGTGCAGAGTGGGAATAACCTATATCATCATATGGGCTTAAATGCCTTCAAACCAAATGTATAGACAACATGAATAACATCACGTAGGACACAACATATATTCAATGTATAGTAATGAAACATTTTGTATGCAAATGTAAATATTTTTTGATCATGTTTTTCTTTTCTTTTTAACTTAGGAGTGACAGCTCCTTCAACTTTATGCAGTTCTTTTTTGTGTTCATGGCCCAAGTTGCCATCAGCATCATCCAAAGCATCGGCATCCCTGGATGGGGAGTATGGTAAGAGTCTGAGATTTAAAAGCCATTGCAAATGTTTATCTTAAATAGTTTTTAAATAAGTTATATTTGAATAAGGAATAAGATTTAAAATCAGATATTTTGCACGTTTATCAATCTTTCATTAAAATTATATATTGTTATGTTGAGTGAAATGAGACAACACATTCTAAAGTGAGTGCTATTACAATAAGGAACAGAAACTAATACTTAGAGCCAGAGGTGTCAAGTAACGAAGTACAAATACTTCGTTACCTTACTTAAGTAGAAATTTTGGGTATCTATACTTTACTGGAGTATTTATTTTTCAGACGACTTTTTACTTCTACTCCTTACATTTTTACGCAAATATCTGTACTTTCTACTCCCTACATTTTAAAAATAGCCTCGTTACTATTTCATTTTGGTTTGTTTTCACTCCGGCTTGTCATCGTTCAAAAACACACACACAAAAAAACCTCTCAGCCCCGTTGCCCACAGATACGCACACAGGTGAGCGCTGAGCACACACCAGCGGACAGAGAGCGTCGACAAATATGTCGCGTGAAAAGTAGACCGCTATATCTGCGTTTTTAAACGCTCCCAGGGTGAAGATGCAACAGCAGCTCTCATGTGAGGAGCAACCGGAGTTCTCCTCGCACCGGAGCAGCTCTCTGAACCCGGAGCAGCTCTCCTGCTCCAGGTGAAACGAGCCAAAGTGCTTGTGTCTTCTACCAACAATGAGCTGCTGGCTTCACATATTACAAAAGTAAAAAGTACACGGATATAAAACTAAGTCATTAATAAATACATGGACAAATGCCTGTACTTTCGGGTAAATGGTTACAGTACGCCGTTAACAGGTTACGCTTGAGCATGCGCGATTTGACGCGACGCTATGAGCTCCGTGAGCTCGTCTTTTCCTGCTGTTGCGTTTCTCAAAATAAAAAAACAGATCTAAGCTCAATATTGAGCATGAATTGAGAGAGGCCGTATCAAATCTACAACCCCGTTTATAACATATGTGTCGAGGAAAGCAGGTCACTGCAGCCACTAATACTGATACAACGTGATGGCTCACACATCTGCACTCATTCTGTTTTGTTTAGCAAAAAAAAATAAAAGCTTATTGTTTTCCACAATGAGCTATTTAGTAGTAACTAAATATGAGTATTTTTTGCACAGATAGAACTTACACAAAACATTGTCTGATGGGGCAATCTGATTTACTTGTAAGTGATTGCAATTTTTTTTATTCTGTTATTTATAAAAGCACAGATGAGTCACACAATTATGTTATTTACAGAAAAAGTTTGAGAACCACAGCTTTAAGTGTTTGTGTCGGAGTCGCCGCCGCCGCCTATTTTGCACTATTACAATACTTATAGGCAACTAGTTATCATGTCTTCCGCTCCATGAAACGCATGTTAATGCTCAGTACACATATGGTACTTTAATGTATTTGCATTGTAGTAAAATGTGATCATTTTAAATGGGCATACAGTATATGCAGCTGAAACGGGTAGCCTAGTGCATCCCACATTTTTCAACATAACATTTTAAAACATTATAGTCATTATGGCCTTTATAAAAATGATTGTTTTACTTTTACTTTTAAACTTTTAAGTAGTTTTTAAACCAGTACTTTTACACTTTTACTTAAGTAAAAAGCTTGAGTTGATACTTCAACTTTTACAGAAGTATTTTTAAACCCTAGTATCTATACTTCTACTTGAGTAATGAATGTGAATACTTTTG
Source organism: Taurulus bubalis (assembly GCF_910589615.1). Lineage (NCBI taxonomy): Eukaryota > Metazoa > Chordata > Actinopteri > Perciformes > Cottidae > Taurulus > Taurulus bubalis. The sequence goes on from NC_136592.1 coordinate 21,282,920, forward strand.
ACACCTCTGCTTAGAGCCAGCAAGTCTAATGCTCAACTCAAATACCAGAGCCATTGTTGAAGTATAGATATTTCCACAAGCGTTTATTTAATTAATTCATTGCTAAACATTAATTAACATTTTGTATCAGAAGTTGTTTGATCAAACTACAAAATCTACTTTGAATAAAACATTTTGAGGTCAAGCAATACGTTCTGTAAGGAAGACTATATATTTTTTTAAAGACCTTGTGCGCTGCTTTCATTAACACGAGAGTGATGGAACGTCAGAAATTGCCCTCATATAACTTTTATGATTGTCCTGTCATTAGATTTTGAGAGGCTGTTAAAGAGATCCTTAAAATGTCACCTTACTCAGGCTGATGATCAGAAATGAATATTGTGATAGCCTCCATAAAGTTTATAAATGTCACCATGTGCAACTGGATATTCTCATGTATGAGCTATAACACTTTTAAACTTTATATTGCAGTACTTAAAGTCCACAAAAAATACTGACATTTAACATCCAGATGTTCAGTAGTGGTATCATGATGAGCAACACCAGACAATCCAATAACAGATAATTATGGTTCATGTTGTGTTTATAATCAAAAATTTATTAAATTAAATTGTGTTAATGGTCGTCTGTTTCTTTTTCAGTGGTTGGTTGGCTACCTTGTCCTTCTTTAGCTATAATATTTTGATTGCGCTCATCATGTTGGTCCCTACTATCATGTTCACTGCAGTGGCCTCGCTGTCCTTCATTGCCCTCACCAGGGTAAGAATGTCATATTTTAAAATTTATACAAAAGGAAACGTAGACAGGCAATTTCTTAGAATTTGTTTTCCGTCGTTGTAACTTCCATGTTGTCTTTTGCCAGAAGTATCATTATTTATTTTATTGTGGTAGAAAATAATGTTACAGGTCTTTTTCAGTCCAGGATTTGAGATATCAATGTAGCAAAGTAGCGTTGTTAGGTTGATAATAATAATAAAGCCCAGAATTACATTAAATCCTTTGCTGTCCCTGAAAAAACAGTATTCCCCCAACGGATTGGGGGAATATGGTTGCATAACTCGGAAAATATAATGAAAACCACTTACCTTCCTCACGTGAAGGCTTGTTGATGATACCTTGTGAAACCGCCTTGCCTACAGATCCATAATTACTACCGTGGCAGTGGGGCCAGCATGTCCAAAGCTCAGGAAGAATGGACCACAGGAGCCTGGAAAAACCCTCAAGTCCAGGCAGCGGCCCAGCAGGCAGCCATGGGGGCAGCTGCTGGAGCCATGCAGGATCAGTACACCAGCCCCCAATATAACGACAACCAGATGTAGCCTCTTCGAGTCAGAGCTGTCAAAGAAATGATGTGACAGTTATGCCAAAGTGTGATTAACAGGATTAGGACAATATTACAGTTTCCAACAATAGTGTTGATTATTAGGTTAAAAACACTTGCATATTTTAACATTTCCAGGTTTTACATTTAGGATAAAGCATTGTAATTTAAAGCAAGTTCATCATTTTGTAAACACATAGCTATGAACATCTGTGGGTTGCTGGTTTTCGTCTTCCTGTATGAAAAGGGCATGCTGATTATTTGTAGTGTTTTATATCAGTTCATATGTTTTGTTCTGTTTGGGAGCTTGGAATGAAACTAGTCTTGAATGTTTATTACTTTGGTGTCTATGAGAGAGTTTTGTGTTGAAGTACTCTTTGTGTTGATCTGCAATTTTTTGGAAAGTAAGCAAAAAGATTATTTTTGATGTACATTTTGTTGTGATGAAGATTCAATTATTTAGTATTATCTTATGTATTTACCAATGCACAAGTATAATGATACATTGTTGAGGGTGTAAAGTTACTTTAGTTTGTATTGTATTTTGAAGACAAAGGTAAACCAAAGATGTATTAAAGTACCTCTTGTTTAAATCATGGTACTTTGTGACCTCAGCAGTGTTTCACCATATCTCTATACAGTGTATCAATGGTTGCACTGTAATGTTGAATAGAAGTCTGTCTGTGTCACCATAAGAAATACTATTTTTGCAAGACTTCAGCTGGAACAAAACAACAACAAAATGTATACTTGCTTGATGCTGACTCCTTGAAGTACTTGGAACTTCCTGTTGGCATTTACATCTGCTCTTCACATAATTACCTCAGTGTTAATGGCTGTATTTAAATTAAGCTGAAAACAAGTGAAATATCGGACCGATTATGCTCATGTCAATCTAATAAAAATGTTCTCCTGCAGTGTGGCTATTTGACCACAGAGAGGCGCTGATGGTTTTTAGTATGAAATAAAAAGCTCCAACATTTACAGATTACCTTCATTTATCCTTCACAGATCATATTCTGTATTTAGGATAAACCCTTCTATTTCCTGATTCTCTCTTTGTTTGTGTCTGTCCCTCAAATCTGCATTCTCACTCTCCCTCCCCATCACAATGAATGAGTACTATATGGAAATCAAGGTATTATATCATTGTAACGTCAAGTATTGTGTTAATTTCCGTTATTTGTTTTGTCAAATTCTGTATCACATTGACACAGTTACACATATGGTCATTTGAAGTTGCTGGGGACCTGTTGGGTGCTAAGCAGCTATAGAGCAGGTGGCTGATAAAAAACCTTGCCCGAAGCACCTCAAGGACAGTAGTTTATATAGTTTTAATAGTTTATCTCTGACCTCTGGTAACCGCCATTGTAACGCACATACCGTCATACCAGGCTGAGATCAGAGATCTTATTGAAAACCCTTATTGTTTACGTTTAACCTCGAGAGACGAGCTGCTAAGTTTAAGACTGCAAACAGTTCCCTGTGATATTATTGTGCAGTTGTTTTTTTCTTTCCTGTTTGAGTATGTTGTTATATTTGCCCCATTTAATCAAGACATTGTACTCAATCATTAAAATGTGATTTTGAATAGTTTCCAACACATTACACACAGCAAATGTTACTGCAGCCATATTTAAATAAAAGTAGGAGCCACACTATTTGCCTTCATGTGGTAGTGGTGTCTCTCTCTCTCTCGCTCTCATGGTCACAATGATTGTCCACTAAGGGCACTATATGGCCGTTTTTTCGCCTACTAGAGATCTATTTATATAATCTGTACAAGTGCATAAGATATCTGAGATACTGTGTAGGGTAATTGATACCGCTTGCCTAAATGCAATTTAGTTTTTTAAATCATACACAAGGGCCAACACAATTTCTCCCATGACATCCTGTGAGCAGGTGACCATCATAGATGGTCTGATTCAAAATACACTTTAAATGGATTTAGCTGTGGATGTCCTCTTCCGCAGAGTCTGCTTTTCCCTGTGCTGTGAGAGTGATATAATTACGTTGTAGAAAGGGGAATGAAATTATACTGCAATATATATACCCAGAGGACCGACCAGCAGCCACCAACAAACACTGTAATTGCTATACACATGGAAATCTCTTGTGACAAGTGGTGACAGCAAGGACTTGTGCCTTCAGGTATACAGGACTGGTTGTCGGCAACAGAATACAATTATTGATTTGTAACAAATCAAGAATGTACCGATACTTTTCATTTTTAAATTCTATTATGTCCACTTGTAAAAACTGGTTGGTCTTGCTGATTGTGGGCTAATGTCACAACCAGTTGGTTTATGATTCCCACACAGGCCAAAATACAAGCCAAGATACTCTTGCGTGACCTTTATGAACTTGTATAGCCCCGACTTGTGTTGGGGGTGCTGCACTAGCTTGTTTGTGACACATGTGGGGGTGAAGAAAGCAAAAGTCTCAACACACTCTGTCAGGTGTTCCACTTGTGTTTCACAACATGTATGTAGTGAGGGGTTTTTGTGTTTCTAAACCCACTTATTTTAACAATAGCAGAAACGTTTATCTTGTTTCCACCAGACAGCTGTTTTGAGTCCTTTGCATAGACATACTATATGCTGCTGTGTCTGGAGTGAACCAAAGCAGCAACATTTAGGGGGCCTAAAAAACAAAACAATGAGCATGTTAGCACATGTGACCATGCCCCACTGTATGAGCCCCCCGCTCTGCACTGGGCGGTTATCACTCTATTTACGAGTGATAACCGCCTAGGCTTTAACCTCTGGTTACCCATCAGGTAAAGATTGTCACCTGTTACTGTTAGCAATGTTCAGTTGTCGTCATGTTGAGAGCCCTGTGGAGGCACTAGGTACACAGTATGCTCTGAATTTCGAATTTAGTGCCTTTAAAGTTGGGGTAGACGACTTTGGAGAAACCAGCAAGAGTAAGCTTGATATTGAAAGTATCCAATTGAAACAATCCCCACCCCTCCCTTCAGACCTTCCTTTATAGCTACTCCAACAAAACACATGAATGTTCACTTGCCTGACTACTGCTAGAGGGCGAGTGCACGAGAGGGTGTTGGGGAGCAGAGCTGTCATTGCTATCACGATGTAAAGAGATTTTCAGCAAATATAAGGTAAAATGCTTTAAAAAAAATGTGCCTGTCCTAGTTTTAATGCAACACTTACACCAATAAGAATGATCTGGTACACAACGCCTCCTCATTATCAGTCAACAGAAGAGAACAGAGAGGTTGGAGAAAGGAAGGAGGCGGTGAGGTCCACATAAAGGCCACAGTATGACCTCAAGTTGGCGGAGCACAGAGGGCCTTTGTTTAATTTCTCAGGAGAGATGGAGATAGAGTGCCCTTTCAGGCTGTTAAACACACACCTTACCATCTGGACAAAGCTACACAGACGTAAAGTCATGCACTCACACAGGCATGCATTTATGCTCGTGTATCACACACAGATACACATCTGCACATAGAGCTGGGGTCCCACCACCCAACATATTTTCTATAAAACATTTTTTGAGGTCCTGGACCGTCTCAGACTTCCTGTGGATGAAATGTAACAGAGGGGTAGGAAGTGTTCTCTGTTTAACAAGGTAATTCAAATAGTGTGAGAAATATACACTCACCTAAAGGATTATTAGGAACACCATACTAATACTGTGTTTGACCCCCTTTTGCCTTCAGAACTGCCTTAATTCTACGTGGCATTGATTCAACAAGGTGCAGAAAGCATTCTTTAGAAATGTTGGCCCATATTGATAGGATAGCATCTTGCAGTTGATGGAAATTTGTGAGATGCACATCCAGGGCACGAAGCTCCCGTTCCACCACATCCCAAAGATGCTCTATTGGGTTGTGATCTGGTTACTGTGGGGGCCATTTTAGTACAGTGAACTCATTGTCATGTTCAAGAAACCAATTAGAAATGATTGAAATGATGAATGCTTTGTGACATGGTGCATTATCCTGCTGGAAGTAGCCATCAGAGGATGGGTACATGGTGGCCATAAAGGGATGGACATGGTCAGAAACAATGCTCAGGTAGGCTGTGGCATTTAAACGATGCCCAATTGGCACTAAGGGGCCTAAAGTGTGCCAAGAACACATCCCCCACACCAATGCACCACCACCACCAGCCTGCACAGTGGTAACAAGGCATGATGGATCCATGTTCTCATTCTGTTTACGCCAAATTCTGACTCTACCATCTGAATGTCTCAACAGAAATCAAGACTCATCAGACCAGGCAACATTTTTCCAGTCTTCAACTGTCAAAAGTCAACTAGCCTCTTTTTCCTATTTGTAGTGGAGATGAGTGGTACCCGGTGGGGTCTTCGGCTGTTGTAGCCCATCCGCCTCAAGGTTGTGCGTGTTGTGGCTTCACAAATGCTTTGCTGCATACCTCGGTTGTAACGAGTGGTTATTTCAGTCAAAGTTACTCTTCTATCAGCTTGAATCAGTCGGCCCATGCTCCTCTGACCTCTAGCATCAACAAGGCATTTTCGCTCACAGGACTGCCGCATACTGGATGTTTTTCCCTTTTCACACCATTCTTTGTAAACCCTACAAATGATTGTGCGTGAAAATCCCAGTAACTGAGCAGATTGTGAAATACTCAGACCGGCCCGTCTGGCACCAACAACCATGCCATGCTCAAAATTGCTTAAATCACCTTTCTTTCCCATTCTGACATTCAGTTTGGAGTTCAGGAGATTGTCTTGACCAGGACCACACCCCTAAATGCATTGAAGCAACTGCCATGTGATTGATTGATTAGATAATTGCATTAATGAGAAATTGAACAGGTGTTCCTAATAATCCTTTAGGTGAGTGTACCTCACTGGCCATTTTGCCATTCACTATCAGCTACCTGTTAAGACTTTCCTTTTATGGTCTAGGGGAGGCAAAGTTGACTAAGACTAATGATGAGCACATGACAATAATCGTAAACAAATGCTTGGATTGAGTTTACCAATTGACCGAAAGAAACCGAATGGAATCAATGTCTGGAAGTGAGTCATTTACCTCTGCCTCTGTGAATGTGTATCCACAGCGTGAGGTTTTTCAAATTGAGCAGTTAATGATCAAGATGGCTTGAAATAGAATAACAACTAAAGGGGAGCAACACAATTATTATGTTCATAATTGTTTGCAAAATCGCTCATTTGCATCTCTGTAAAGTGGTTTCTGTTAATTATAGCCCTTAAAGCTGGTGACCCACCAAAAAACTCTCTGTCTTTGTTCAGTCTCACTGAAAGATGTCATTAGTAACATAATAACAACTCAAATCAAATAATTGTACTAAGATCATCAAAAGTTAGCTGTGACCTGAAATAGTAGCATACTGTATGCAATACTGTTGGAAAGTTTACATATGCTAATAGAAGATGGCAAGTGATATAACAGTGTCACTTAGGATTGTGTAGCTTTATAATCCTTACATATAATTTGACTTTTAACTATGTTTTATTTGATCACAACATATACATAACACATGTTAGTTAAAGTCCAGTCCCAGATGGACATATGCACAGTACTGATTTTGGCTAGCTATAGTAAAATGCACGATTACTCCGCCACACTGAAAATGGATAGGTGTTTACGTTCCCCTTAAAGGAACAGTTTCACATTTTGGGAAGAACGAGAGACACAGTAGATGAGAAGATTGATGTCGCTCTCTGAGAATCGATCCAGTAAGAAGTGAAGTTTCGATCCCGCAAGAAGTGTGTTTCCCAAAATATCAAAATAGTCTTTTGGCAGTGGCTTCTGACATTTTCCAGCTTTGCAGTCCCAGCTGATTCTGATATTTGTGTTGACACAAAGAAACACACAAATCAGCAGCTCCCAAAAGCTATTGGCATCAAGCAGCAAAAAATAAACAAAAAGAATCGTACCGTACCGTAACCGTGTGGACTCTTAGGGATGCTGGAGGAATTACCATTTGCATACTCCTTAAAATTGATGAAAGTCAGCAAACTAAGCTGTAAGAGAGAGTGCTTTTTTTTTCTCCAGCCGACACCAAATACAAGCCAGATGTTTCAGTGATGAAGCAGGCGGTCAGGCAGTGCACTCAAGTGTGTCTTGTGTCTATGAAATGAGCTGCTTCTTTGTCTCGTATAACGCCCATAGCTTCCGATGTGGAGCGTTAACACAAGAAGGGAAATGTTTGTTAACTCAGATATACAGTATATGGTGGAATCAGCTTTGTATAAAGTGTGCACAGGATGAGATATTATCAAAACAAATGAGCCAGCAACTGCAACTGCATGTAAATCAGAACACAGTTTTTCCCCCTCACTATTCAAGAGTCTTCAGCCATTCAGTATCTTCCAGCCAGTGGTTTCAAGTCTGCCTCTATTCTACCTTTACAAAACCAACCTTTCCTCTTACCTTTCCCATGCAGCAATGTGTTTATCCCAACGGAAATGAAGATTTTTTTACATCTTTATTCATTTAATTAGGTTGCAAAGCAGAGCTGGAGCCAGAAGAGGAATTACCTGTGGCCTTGATATTGTGCCACAGAATCTCTACACAGTAGGCTCTGCAGAAATTAGACCTCAAGTCTGGAGGTGGGCCTTTTGGCAATGTCGGCTCACAGATAGTCCCCATTCTCTCTTTCTACTAAATTCAATTATCCTCACATAAACCTGCTGGAGTGAAGAAGGAAGGTCTCAAGTCATGTCTTTTAGCCTTTTGCAAGCTGGTTAGGGTGGAGGGGTTTGAGTTTTTATCAATAATTAGTCTATTAATCGAAATAGGGGAAAGTCTAACAAATGTCTAGAAGACTTTGTAAATGTGCTGGACAAAGAGGGAGTTAGTACGTTTAACACTATGCTTTAGAGAGATTAAGGTATTTAAGATTACATAAATCTTGCAAATACCATAAAAAATTCAAAACTGCCTGAGAGATAGTCTAAACTATTAAGTACAGATGTATGCATCCAGTAAAAGCTTAATTAAGCTCTTTCACATGCTACATGCAGATTATAGAGGCAAAGCTCCCCAGACAAAACGTCTGATTAAACACAAATAAAAACTATAATTTGAACAGAAACACTCCCTCATGACGTGACCTCACCATGAACTAATACACACATTGTGGCTAAAATGGGAAAGGGGTGGGGAGGGCAAGCAAATTACAGAAGCTGAATGTTGTCACCTTGTCATCAGTGTCACCACAAAATGATGATTATGCGCTGCATGAGTGAAATAAATGTCAGATCAACTAAACTATCATGTGGGAGGGAAAACAAGAAGCTAAAGAAGATAGGAACAGGAATGCAATTTTGGAATGATCATTTTTAAAGTGAAGGAAAAGGTTATTGGGAGGAGAAGCTTGTTTTATTATTCACTTTATTTACTGTATTTCATTAATTATTTTTAGTTTATTATAATTTTCACAACTAGTGTGCCACATACATAGCAATAATGGTTGAGCAAATATATGATGGATGTTGGAGAGGGACTGCATAATGATAGGTCAAATGTGTCATGACAGGAATAGCAGCCTCCACAATCTGCCGGTCCTCATCACAGATCCCAAAGGTCCCACCTCTTTCAGCTCCATCACTGTGCAGGCAGTGCGACTGTAATGGCCCACCATCAGCGTGCCTTACTCATGCCAGGAATTCAAGCAAAAAGCCATTCCTTATAACCAGCCCTCAGTTGGTGGTGACTGGCAACTTCAAACACCGATAAAAGGTGTTTCCTCGTGGTTTTCCATTTTCAGCATCAACAGCATTATGGCTCCAGCTCCCACGGGGGTTCTGTGTATTCAATGACGTCTCAGCACTGAATATGCTAGGAGATCTAATCAGTCTTGCTTCACTTCACTTGATCAGTTCCCTCAATTAGGTTGCAAGCTTGCAGCTGCAAAACAGTTGTTGCTTTACATAGGTTTGCTGGTAAAGTAAATGTGCCTTGTTGTGAAGGGGAGTTATTTGTCTTGAGGTTCTTTACAGCCCTCCCTACAGATCCTCTGCTTATCGACGATCAGACACTTTCCTGCCCGAAGCAAAAATATTTACATATGTAATGGATTTGCTCTTATGTTGCAAAGAGGGGCCTGCAACAGTCAAGGGGAATTACAACATGCATGTTGCTACATATAGTTAGAAAATGTATTATTAAGGAAGGAGTTTCAAGATACTGTCTGCTTCTTGAATTCCCTTGGGATGGAGCCCCAATTGTAGAATGTTGTATGCCACATGGTTTAAGTTTTAACTCTTGGATCAGGGAAAGTGGTGACACTGCACATCCTGTCAGCTGATCAGAATCATCATATTTTTATAATCACCTTGTAATCTGACAAGCTGCTCTGACCATGTATACAAACTCTTCCTCCTGCTACATGCAGTTAGTTGTACTTATCTGTCCCCCTAGTCTCCTCCTGCTCTAGTTTCTTAAGACCATACTCGCGTTGGCATCTCTGGCATTGTGCATCATGTATATTCCATATCTCAGTTATACATATGCGTCTGTGGGATTTTGTTCCGTACACCCCTTGGGGTATATTTATGTGCTCCACTCAGAATCGCACATTGTTTGGATTCACTGGGGAAACACCCTCAAGCACATTCCTGATGAATACAATTGCATATGTATTTGTTGCAAGAAATGGTCTTAAATCATTTAAGAAATTAAAATAATGGCAGCACTGTAAAAGAGGCTCTCAGTGGACATTGTGCATTACGGCCTGTACTCAACATAGGGCTATAGAAGGCTTCCTTTAAGCTGCTTAACCACAAGCTGCTAGAGAACACATAGAAGCAAAAACAGAGGCTTGCTTATCAAAAACAGATATATAACAGTAAGACTTTTCAACAAGACAGGCAAAGACTGCCCATTCTTTTTTGGAAAAGAAATACCTCTAAGTAAAACAAGGACATGCATCATTCTCCACCTCATTAGGAGTTACCTCTCTGTCTTTCTCTCTCTTACACACACACACACACACACACACACACACACACACACACACACACACACACACACACACACACACACAAAGCTATACAAAGACACACGCAAACATATTCATATCTGGTCAAAGTCAAGTACATGGCTGCAGCACTTTCACAAAACAACATAATGTGGCATAGAAAGCTGGAATGGGGTGATTTCATGTGCACAGCCTGAACAAACAGCCCATACCAAAATGAAATCCCAACACGGGGGTCAGGGTTTAGTTAGGACAGACCAATTATGAGAGTGAGAACAGCGTATCAAAACAACTAGATAATGGATTCTCACTCTCCTGGGGGGAAAGGAAATACCTCTACGAGGAATGTCTATGTGTTTTTCAAATATCACATTTCACAACTGAAACTAACTATTGATTGGGTACACTGCACACATAAATGCAATATTATAGCTCTGCAATATCTTTGCAAAGATAACCACAAATTTATATTTTTTCTCATTCATGTTGGCAAGATTTAAAATTCAGTTGTATCTCATTTGATAGTGAACTGTGACTCTTAAAGCATGCCCCTATGACCCTCCCTTCCTCGGTTGAGAAAAAAGCAAAATACAAGCCGGACTAACTGTCTCTCCTTCTATATTACTGCACAAGTATACACCCATAAGATGTTCAGCTCTGAAACAAAAAACGAGGCTTTAACTTTTTATAAAAAAACGCATAGTGTGAGTGTAAGATCTATCACAAAAACAAACTGTTAATTTCGTGCAAATGCAAATCCTCCTTACAGATAATCACATCATCACACAAGCTGTGTGTGCACTTCAGCAGAATATGGGCTCATGACAACCACCCCTCCTACCACACAAAAACAACTACATTGAATAAGCCCACACATCCACGCATGCACACAGCCAGCATAAGCAACACATGCATATTAATGACTGTTTCCTCAAGTAAACTGTAACATACACAACAGTAGAAGCAGCGACCAGGATAATACCAGTTGGCATAGCGGCCCTAAAAATAAAATAAATTTTTTTTTTTAGAACAGCCTATAATAGGCCCTGTCGGGTGCCCTTGCAGAACGTGAATGCACATGCAGCATGTAGCCAATGTGCAGCTGCTGAGAGTGTGAAATGCAAGGCAAGATAAATGGTTAATTTAGAAGGGTGGGTATATATGCATGCACTACATCTAATGGTGGAGCGGGAGGGGGTAGGAGACACCAAGTTGAATGAGTCCTGTCACAATACAGTGGTAAAACCCTTTCTGTGAAAAGAAAAACATGTATTTAATATACATACAGTATACAACCATTTAAAGTTGTACGCCCATTCCTTGCCTCCATGACAATGTAGTACATCAAACTCTTTTCCAATCAGTGTTATCCACTAATTGATCATAATAACTTTGCAACACTGTTGGAGGATCACAAAACAGAAGATCTCAATAACTCACTTCCTTTCCTGCCAAAACTGAGAATATAACTTTTTTTTGTAGTTCTATATTTAGCTTGAAAACAGTATAAGCTTCTCTCTCACTGTTGCTACATGATGCCAACTGAAATAAATGTATCTTTGGCAGTGTGGTGACAGCATGTGACCCAAGCAGATTGGTTTTAAGGTTGTCTTCATGTTCGACTATAACATCAACATTAATGTGACTGCACAGCACTAGTGCCAATACACAGTTGTTGTATTTACTGTTTGCAGGCATCCTTTATGCAGTGGGTTTTTCTGTTGTCAAAAAGTTCAGATTTGCAACCTTGCCTGAATCATGCATGACAAATGACATACATCAGCTGTGAAAATGCCTTAATGAATTAAACATATTACACCTAATCTCTTATGAAGGGGATGGGGATTTCAGGAACTTGTCACACCTGTCACACAGCATTTCCTCAGAATCTACTGATACGTATTCTGTGTAAACCTCATATGAAGCCCAGGGATCCACTGCTGGCACATCGTGTCTATATTCCAATGAGTGCACACAGCAGATGTGTAAATGTATTTATTGTAAAAGACATTTTTGACAGATGTTCATTGTTAGAAACATACAAATGTCATCACCACATGCCAAAGATGCTGCATTGCTGTCACCTGCTCTTGTTTTGTCATTCCACTGAATATCAGAATCACATGTTGTTGCATCTCATCAATGAGTGCGGTATGATCATGAGCTGAACTACGCACATCAGGAAAATACAGATCAAATATAAGAACTGACTATTTACAGTAAAATGAGCAATACATTGTTTTAAAAAACAACCTCAAAACCACTTTGTTACAAACTGTAACAAACAGATTTTGGTGCTTTGCCATTGTTCAATCATCATTAACAGATATTAAAGTTGTAATCTTTTAAAACCCCATTTTTCATACTTTTTATGGTTGGCTTTGTTTTCTGGAATAGCTATTCAATGTATTTAGATTCAGTAAATCCCTCTCTATGTAGTAGTTTAAATTGTTATATCATAGTAATGCTTAATTAAGGGAAACAAATGGGGTAAAGCAGTCTTAGGAATCTTTTTGTCGCCACAATTAGTGTTAACAACGATTGTAGACAAAAATGTGATAAACAAAACAAGATGTCAGCAAGTTTGCAGCGGATCAGTATTATATATTGCAGGGACTAATGGAACAAGAAGTCACAGTCACAGTGAGCTGTTGATGAAGAGCTGCAGGCGACGAGCAACTACAACTTCTCAGCAAGATAACCCATCCTGTTACTGTGCCTTGCTGTTGAGTGGAAAACTACTATGACATCACATCACAGTTGCTCATGGCATGACGGAGGAAGTCCAATTATTGACTGACTTCTTTAATAAATCTCTGGTATGTTTGGTTCCACTGTAAACAGATACACAAGTTGCTCTTTTGATGTACTGCTGCTTACAAAGTAGTGTTTGATGAAGTATTAAACCACATTTGTTGTGACCATCATTAACCACAAGTGTCACAAACCAATTAGAACTGAAATCCTTAAGAATTCTTACTTGAATCTTTTGGAATATTACTTATTTATTTGTTTGCATTCCAACATTGTGTGATCATTGATATGTTCAACAGAATTGTGAGTTTTAGCCATGTGCTGCAACACAGTGGTAGGAGGCCATAGTGAACCATTGCAAGGATTTTCAATGGAAACCAAACACTTAACAGGAAACAGCTCACTCAATTGGAGAGGTAGGTAATGACGGCTTTCTTACGCTCTGCATTATGATGCTTAGTCTGTAGCCATAGTTTTTTTCCCAACAACTATTTGAATAACTCAGATTGTCAAAGAAAAAGAATGAGTTCATTGAATTTCACAAATTACAGTAACAGGTCAAACTGGATAAACAAAGTACAATCAGTTACAGTAAGACACTGAAATATGTGTATATCCTATTTAGGTATAGATCATCTATGTTCCATCCGACCAGTGTTGGTAGTTCAAGAACAGACCCCAAAACAGTGTAATTATACAGCTTACATAGTGTGAGTATTGTGGTCTGGAAAGCACCATTTTCTGCCAGTTGAGTTTCCTGTTTGTGTTTTACTGAAATAAGAAAGGACAGACGGGGACAAGACACAAATATGCAAGGATTAAGAGGAGTACAGAGACCAGTACTGACGATCTTTTTTCATGTTGACTTAAAATTTGATGGACTTGACAAATGCAAATATGACCTGCACTTTTCCTCTTGCTGTTAACACAACATTAAACAGGATGTGAACCACAGTATCCCAGCCTGATCCAATAAGGCAGTGAAGATAAAAAAAATTAAAATAAACTAACGCACAATATAGTTCATCTGAGTCACTGGGCATCTCTGTCTGTCCCCACACGGCATGGATGAATGCTGCTGGGAAGACTTTGTCCGCTAATTTTAATTGTTGGATTGCAGCTAAACCCTGATTTGTCGGGAACCACTCATTTCAGCACCGGCACCGTTTCACGCTTTATTTTATAATTTATAATTCGAACAGAGCCACTCTGCCGGGAGTGTGCATATGTTTGTGTGCAGATACAGTAAACACCTTTTATGAAAGTCAATGATGTGTTCCAACATTAACCAAACCAGACTGGTAGGGATACAATATGAGACATATAGTTGGTAGCACAATCTTTTGAGGTACGCACATTGAAGGAATGTGAATTAGTAATTATTGGGAATACAAGATGAAATTATGCATTATGCTAAATTGTATGTGTGTGTGCATGTTCACTTGAAACCCCCACAATATTTTCAGTGCCAGTGGAACCCTTGTTTGCCATGGGCTCAGGATTCCGAGACAGCACAAAATAGTTGAGACAAACAACAATGAACCAACAACAAATGGATTCCATTCACATTTCAATGGAATAGCAAACAGGGTCACCCATGGCAGCCGTCCAGTGCCTGATCAAGACCTGGAAAATAAACAGACAACATTCAACACTGTTAGAGGAACTTTGACATTCCAGGCTCATGAAATATGAGCTACTGTACATAATTAATACACTGCTCTGATAAGGTCATCAACTGTCTTTGACTATGAATTACAAAGTTAAATGTGTATTCCAGACACAGGACGTATGTTTAATGTTCACAGTTTATACCATTTTATTCACACTGTGATGCCAAAACTATAAAAAGAAAACATTTGCTCTTATAATTTTATTGTGGTTAACCAAACACTCAAATTGGTGAAAGGTTTTGCTGTTTACTAAGCCCCGCCCTCCCTGCTTACTGTTGCTATGCCTGTAAATCTGTATGTTCTCGCACCGTACACAATGCAATTTACTGAGATATTAGTGGCACTATTATTCTTGAGGGATTAAACAAAACATACAATATAGGTCTTTGGTTTTAGGCAGAGGTAGACTCGCTGGCAACATAAATACTGTCACTGGCAGTTTTAAATCTACAAGAAATATGTAAAATTAGTCTTGCACATGTCCCATATCCAAGGCAAATAATCAACATCCTTTTTTCTGGTGTTATGAGTATGATAAGTAAAAACATATGATCAGGCTAATATTTAATTTGAACACAACCCGTGGATAGCTGGATAGCTTCAGTGCTTGTTTATATTTTCAAACAGTATGTATTGTAATGTATATGTAATATATGTAATGTTTCATGCAAAAAAGCTTACAATGAGGACTAACCAATGTGTTGGGGGTTGCTGGAGTGCCAACTTCCCCACATCTAACAAACTGCAGGACAGGGCAGCTATATAAACTCTGGTGTAGGCTTCTAGTTGCTGCTGATTAGCCAATCATTCTTCAGGGGAGGGACTTGGCATGACAAATAACTGGTATTTCTTGAGCTACTGTATTGAAACCTTAAATCAAATATTTGTGATACTTGTGCAATCATTTTACAGCAAAACCTTTGTTTTGTGGTCAGTTACAGAAATCAATATATAATACATCAAAAACTATTTTCAAGTGCATATATATTATATTTGAAGCCAATTGTTACAATCAAGATGTATTGTTATCTATATGTCTGTTCTTTTGTTTCAAATTAAAACATATTCAATAATTATGTTGTAATAATGACAGACAATGTTTGTAACCATAATTAGTCTGGATATAATTACATACAAGATGTGAAATGATTATTTTTTCAAATATCGAATCCTTTTAAATATCAGACATTAATGATGGAAAAAGGGCTTGTAGCATCTGCTAGTGCAATTATGTTATTGGCATCACTACCTAACTATTATATTCAGCTTTCATTAACTCCAAAAATGCTTTGGCAAACATATTTTTAAGTGTATCTTTCACTGTACCAGTGAAATTGAGGGAGGCCAACTAGTGCACTTGAACCTAATGATGCTTTCCTCATGTATAGACACTCTCTATATAAAGTCTTTTCAAGAGGATACAATAGTAATGTACGAGTGCAATGATACACTTCCGAATAACACTATTTAAAAGTTCAACACCCCTTCATCTCCAGTTGAGGGAGAAAATTAAAGTTTCAAAGACTATTCATCTTAACTGGAGAATGAGAACATAATTTATATAATCATCAAATATTTCAGACAGAAACCCATTAAGTTCACTAAGTAATTAAAAACACTATGAGGCTCTTCATAAAACTGCATTTAGCTGCCACCTTTGTCATGTGGTTCAGTGTAACTCTATGGGATCCTGACACAAACCGATTTATGGTTTGCCTTTTAGTTCACATTCTACAAAAACACAATATCTGAAAACTGCCCAGCCTTTACTTGCAGCAGATTATGAGAATATTGGTAATACATATAACACTTACCCAGTGACTTCACTAATTATTCAATTACCAACTGTGTGTGAAAAGTGTTTACGTTCAGTTTTACTTACTGTGTTATCTTGCAGTTGTTTGCTGTAACAAATCGTCCTGTGTAGTGTATGTTACACCTGACCACGTTGTTGGTGAAGTCTGATTCCAGCACCAAGAATTTGGGATTAACCTGGAGCTAAGAGACAAAGGATTACACATTACAACGCACCATAATCCCAACACAATTGATGGGTCCAACACTCCAAAAAGGAGAGTATTTGAGATAGATGACAACAAACAGGATCATGTATACTGTAGATATTTTGTTTGTCCAGCCACACTGACCAAATAAAATATGCATGGAAAACTGAGCCATGAAGTGCTTGCAGATAACTAGAAACCTAAAAATGTCAGGAACTTCATCATTCTTTTACTACCCCGATCAATTTGTTTTGGTGGCCTTGAACCTCACCGTCTTCCATGAATTATTTGACCATGTCCACGCACACTTGATTCTCACATAACTCTTACCCTTAGTATATATTTTCCAGGCTGAATGTCCGTGATATCGATCCATTGGCAGTCAATATCAGCATTGTATGTATCGTAGCAGCCTGGGCTCAGACCCTGAACGAACAGAGGGGAGGTGAGACGCTCATGAGGAATACTGATCCGAGTCAAAAACAGTTCTACTAAGACTATTGCGGGTTACCAAATTAAGCCTAAATGCCTAATTTCATGTTTTGGTTTGCTGTGTTACCTGAGTTTCAGTGGTACAGGCATAGCGCTTCAGGTGGCCAAAGTCACAGGTGGTGTCCTCCAGACAGAAGCTAGCTTTGTGTCCCTCTGCCACTTTACGGCCAGTACTGACCTCCAGTAAATCATAGTGGCTGAACTCATCCATACTGTGGTAGTGCCTGTCGGAATGAGCAAAAGACTGTCAATGTAGCAAAGGTGAAAGAAACATCTACGTTTAGGTGGGAAATCAAGTTAATTCTAGTGTTATCTGTTAGGTCGTGCCCGTATCTGGGCAGAACATATAGTCAGTTTATTAAATGTCTTAATTACATAGTCATTTTTATTTAAATTTGGCATATCCAAGTTGAGGTGTGTAACTTCAACCTTTTGAGCCCCGAGTCCCTCCTTAGGGGGGGAGAAGCCCTTCTAGAGGCCTTAGTGAGGTCTGTTCAAGTAGTCATATGAACCCCAAATGAGTTCTAATACTTGTGTTATTTTATATCATTTTATTCAGAATTCATTTGTGAAAAAAATTATATTTTCAAAAGAAAATCACTTTTATAACATTTTGATCATAACTATGAACATCCAGCATATTCCCCAAATATTTTCCCAAAATTGCCTCCTCGAGCCGCACCCGCGTTTTTCCAGATGCATGCTTCATGGCCTAAAGCAGTGATTGTCAACCACTGTGCCGCGGCACACCAGTGTCCCATGACAGATCGTCAGGTGTGCCGTGAGAAAATTTCCAATTTCACTTAATTGGTCCAAAAAATATTATTTAGCTGCCGCAAATAATTTTCCATTGTTGAGCGTCTGAGCCTGCAATATAGTGGCTGGCCTAGTAGTTTCCTATAGAACAGGTCTGCACCTTGTTCTGCTATTAAACAAACTAAAAGGCCGTATGTTATTGATCGTACACGACAGCTTGTAATTTCTGGGTCGCGTCTACAACTCTTTCCGCCCCGATGCGATGCACACAGGAGAGCACACAGTGGACAGAGAGAGCGGCGAAAAATATGTCGCGTGCTTTTCACAATGGGATTTGCTGCTATAAGCTATCACTATTTTAAGCTATGAGCTCTCATGTTTAAAGCCCAACAGTGAAGGTATTTGTAGGTCAAGACAAACATCCAACAGGCTGCAGCCTGGCGCTCCATCAATGACGTTTCTGACGTTTCTGAGGCTCTGGAAATATTCTTCCAAAAGCCCGAAAAACACACTCGAGTGACAAAGCCTGCTCACTTTGTGGTCATCATTAAAATAAATGAACACTATGCTTCCTTTAAGTCAGTATTTATCAAACTGGGGCGTATTTCAGGTAGGGCGCAAGAGGAAATGCAGATTTTACCGTACACCGTTAATGGGTCACATGCGCATGTACAACTCGCCGATTCTTGTCATTTTGCCAAAAGCCGATCTTTATTAGATCTCCGTGAGGTTGTCTTTTCTGCTGTCGCGTCGCTCAACATGGAGCATGAATTGAGAACGGCTGTATCAAATCTACCTCGTTTTAAAAAGAGTTGTAGAGGAAAGCAGCTCACTGCAGCCACTATTAATGATACAATGTTATGCTCACACATCTGCACTCATTCTGTTTTGCAAAAAATAGCTTGTTGTTTTCCACAATAAGCTATTTAGTTGTAACTAAATATTAGTTATTTTTTCCACGGATATAACTTTATTTTCATTTTTCTAACAAAGTGATAACACATTTGTTTTTGTCTGATGGAGCAATCTGGTTTAATTGAAAGTGATTTCAATGTTCTATTATTTATAAAACCACAGACTAGTACTGTGAAGTATTACTTTGTAGTACTGTGAGGTGCCACGATGTAGTATGTCCGTAAGTCGCTCCCCCCCCTAAAGCTGTAAACCTAGGGGAAACACTGAATACTGTGACATTCTGTAACTTTTTGGGTTGTTGGTGTGCCGCGGGATTTTTTTATTGTAGAAAATGTGCCGCGGCTCAAAAAAGGTTGAAAAACACTGGCCTAAAGAACAACCTAGAGAGCTGTAAGAGCCCTCTTTGTAAAGATAATGACCTAAAGAAGCACAATAAAACAAAGCCTTGTGGTGTTACCAAGGAGTTTTAGTCAAACAAATGGTGTCGTTAGGTTAGAAAATGTAAAAGTTATAACCTTTATGCCTAAACACCATCTTTTGTGGCATGCTGGGTATTAACATTTGCATACATTTTAGCTTAAGACGTGTGGCGCGTTCTAAGAAACCTCTCACGACCACGGAAGCCTTCAGAGTCGAAATGGTAGAAGCGAGGAGGGGAACAAAACAGTCTGGCCGCATTTGGATTTTTCAGGTACTAATATACTACACACATATCATACGTTATTAGACTCCTATAAGTTTTTAGGGCTACGAATAAGTGTCTTTTATTGAAATCTGACTTTGTAAAGTGTACTTATTAATGATGTAGTGTAACGTTGCGGCCGCCGCCCGGAAATGACAGAAAGGTTACGGGGTTTATGTAATTACATAAACTTAATGGTAAGTTTTTTTTTTTCTGAGCGGTCAGAAATCTTCCCACAAGGCTTTACTGTATTTCAGCAATTTAAATGAAGTTAATCAACCTTGTGGTTCCGAACATCCTTTAGGAAACGTCACTTGACTTATTTGCTTTGTTTCTTGTCCGATAATGGGCGCTGCGGGGCGCGGGGAGGCCATCAGTGAATTGACTGACCTGTTGACCTCATCTGCTAACAAGTGATGTTGCACCTTGACTGAACACATTATGAAGTATCAAAGGACAATGGATACTAATTAATAGCAACAATAAAGTACTGCTGAAGCAGGACATTAACACCCTAATGATGCATGCATGTTGTTAATTAGTAGGTCAAGACAAACATTAGCTTAGTTAGCTTGTATCAGTCGGCAAGATCAGAAGTGTTTGCGTGTGAGTGTGTACTCATTCATGCCTGTGCCCATGTGCACTTGTGGCTATTTTCATGTGTACGTGCTCATATCCGTGTTTGTATCACAATATGTGTGTTGTGTGCTGTTCAGACTGTGTTTGTTTGCACAGCTTTAGTGGCTTAGGAATGCTTGGATGCACATGGCCACTGATCATCTCAACTGATCC
Organism: Taurulus bubalis; assembly: GCF_910589615.1. Classification (NCBI taxonomy): domain Eukaryota; kingdom Metazoa; phylum Chordata; class Actinopteri; order Perciformes; family Cottidae; genus Taurulus; species Taurulus bubalis. The sequence continues at coordinate 21,303,253 of NC_136592.1, forward strand.
GGAATATTAACCAAGTGACTCTGTGTATGAGCCGGTCCATTTCAAATCATCTGCAATATTAACAGCTATATGGCTAGCACCTCTCCCAAATATCCAAGTGACCCGGGATGCTATTTAGTTTCCATTTGGCTAGGTGATTGGTGCATAACAGTAAACAAATAGTACAAGACATAAATACAAAAGTAGAAAATATTGAAATGTTCAATAAAATAAGGTAAACAAACAAACAAATAAGAGTATGTTAAAACAAGTGTATTATTAAAGTGTCAAGTGTATAGAGAAAAGATGTGCAAGGGTGTGTAACTAAATTGTCCAGGTCAGTTGGGGTGCCGCACATTATTGATGAACCTGACAGAATGGGAAGAAACTGTTTTGTGGTGTGAGGTCTTCGTCCTGATGGGCCGCAGCCTCTTGCCAGAGGGAAGGGACTCAAACTGTTTGTGTCCAGGGTGAGAACGGCCAACTACAATCTTACTTGCCGGACTGAGTTCTAAGTCGATGAGTCCACACAGGTCACCAGATGGTCAGTCTCCCACCTGTAGGCGGACTCGTCCCCACCAGAGATGAGTCCAATGAGGGTGATATCATCGGCAAACTTCAGGAGCTTGACGGACTGGTGACTGGAGGTGCAGCTGTTGGTGTACAGGGAGAATAGCAGAGGGGAAAGAACGCAGCTTTGGGGGGGAGCCGGTGCTGATGGTCTGAGAGGCTGAGACATGTTTTCATAGCTTTACATGCTGCTTTCTGTCAGATAGGAAGTCCGTGATCCACTTGCAGGTGGATCGGGCATGTGTAGCTGGGAGAGCTTGTCCTGCAGCAGAGAAGTCTACAAACAGGATCCTGGCGTAGGTTCCTGAGGAGTCCAGATGCCAGAGGATGAAGTGAAGGGCCATGTTGACTGTGTCGTCTACAGACCTGTTGGCTCTAAAGGCAAAGTGCAGGGGGTCCAGGAGTGGGTTGGTGAGGGTTTTGAGGTGGTACAGGACAAGGCACTCAAAATACTTCATGAGCACAGAGGTCAGGGCTTAGTTTAGACATTATGTGCTGTGATCTTTGTTTTTTGGGGACAGAGATGATGGCGGAGGCCTTGGAGCAGGCTGTGTGTACACGTCAAAACGCCAAAGGTGAACCATGTTGTGCAGTTGCAAATTGCAGAAGTCAACATAATGGCAGAAAATACCCTTCCAACGACATGAGCAAACTTTGCTTTTCCATACAGTAGCTCATAGAAGGTGACGACAATCAACTTTAAGCTAACTGGTATGCTGTTGGTGACGCAAATTTGAGCTAAATCTATTCCAGTCGAATCATTGACTGTATGTGAGAAGTGGACGTAGCCTTGTGGACTGCTGTTTTGAAGCCTTGAGTTTGGGATTTTGGCCATTACCATCTTGGTTTTGGCCATCGCCATCATGTTGTTTTGCAACCAGAAGTGACACAAGAGGGTGGAACTAAATACAAACAGATGCTAATTAGGCCATTTTAGGCATCACTGTCAAACACACTGTGAGAGGTTTAAATTTGTAAGACAAAGGCACGTACAACACCCAGACCAAACCAGCCATGGCAGTGACCTGTCAATCACAAATATGCCACGCCTGAAAGCTTTGGAGTCTATTTTACTCTAAATAGGACCATAATTTAGTAAATTAACATCTTATTGAACCAGCGGTTAAGACCGTAAACTCATGTTTACAGTATTAACTGAGGTAATAAATCAAGTGAGAAGTGGGGAAATTTCTCACAGACTTTTATCCAATCAGACTTCTTGTTGCACAAACGAGGAATCGTCCCCGGGTGGCTATTAGAAAGATTTGATCTTTTTAATTACTCCATACAATAAATGTAAGTAGTGTTGACTTTAGTTGCTGCAGCAGGTGAGGTAAGCACTGGATCTCCTACAGTCACACAAACTCAGACTATATCAATATTGCCCTTTCGCCTTACTTCATAGCCCATGTTACAACATAGCAACAGCTTTTACTGGAACACTCATTAAAGATTGAAGGATGACTTGGAAGGAAACATGGGTACTTTCCACTAATGGAGCAAGTGACTATTCAAGGACTCATTTTTTCCATAGGAGAGGCAACCAATTATGAACTTCTCTCAGGTACCTGCCAGTTGTTATCTGCAGCTGAACATTATCTGTATTCTGACTAATGTACATGACTGAGTGTGTTTCCAGGCTTATTCTATGTAGGGCACAGGGGCAAATATGCATTTTGTGCAATACATGTGTGAGTCACACTGTTCATATCACGTGTGTGTGTGTGTGTGTGTGTATGTGTGTGTGTGTGTGTGTGTGTGTGTGTGTATGAACCATGAACCAGGGCAGGAGGGCCTTGAAGGTTGAAGCACAGTCTTTGTTTTCTCAGAACTGCCGTTCATTTCAGTGGCAGTCTTGAGATGATTATCAACAGTATATGTGTGTGTGTATGTGTGCGTGTATGTGTGCGTGTATGTGTGCATGTATGTGTGCGTGTGCGTGTGTGTGTGTGTGTGTGAAATAGAAAGAAAAAGTGCGGGACGCAAAGAAAAAGATTGAGAGTGGGAGGTGCTGGATTATGAGGTTCCTGGAAGGGTCCCTTGCCTGGATCCCCTCACTGACTATGTCAGCTATAGAGAATGTAGTGTTGGAAGGACACAGAGGATTTAACAAGAGTAATTTGTAATTGTAACAAATACAATACAAAACATTCCAATCCTTCTTTGAAGTTGTGAGTCATTTTCCACTTGTGTTTTAACAAACAAGACTTTTAGGGTTTCTCAAATTGTAGCACGGGTTGTAAAACACAGAGAACTATAGTAGGTTCTGTGAGAACTATTTAGCGGTGGCCTGACATTTGCACTCCACAAACAGCAACCAGGATATGAAGACATGCATCCAAGCCCCTGTACAAATATCAGCCATGATCTCTCACCACTAAGGTCACAAACTTAAATAAAGTTGGACCATAACGGACAAAAACGTTCTACCAAATAAACAGGCCATTTTAATGACTTATACTTGTTTCCCACACTGATTGGCAGACAAAAATAAGTTCTCATGGAATTCTTTGTGTAAAAAAAACGAATAGAATTCCAACATTTTCACAGCACCACGATACTCAAGAGGATGCTGTTCCTTTCCCTTCTTCAAATACTCCAGGAGAAAAGATGGGGGTGAGTGTAATGAAAAGCAAAACTGTCAACTGCACAGCTTATTCAACAGAAATGTAGGGCAGGAAAGTTTATTGTAAGAATCTGGGCTAGAGATGTTCTTCCCCTAAAGAGAATTCTTTGTTAACAAACACTCTGTTCCAGTAACCCATATCCATGCCATCATACTTTAGCAGCTGTGTGATCTGGTGTCACAGATCGACAGGAAAAAATGGATTGATTTGTCATTCTAATCACACAGCCAGTGGAATGATTGTCTTGGCTTTCTGCCTCCTGGGAACCAATGTGTAAATGCAGACTGATGTCAGACAGAAACAACACTGCCAATCTCCTGACGGGCAGTACACATTCTTCTAAGATGAGAATAGTAAAGCAGGGCCTGGCACCAGTGTCAGTGGGCGGACTTGCTGAAATTGAGATAAAAGCCAATCTATGGAATATATTGTCATAAAACACTGACGAAAACCCCCAAATCACCTCATCAGTAGTCCCCTGAAGTCACTGGCTACAATCTGTCCACTGAGAAAGACACAGTGAGACATTTGCTTTCTAAAGTGATCCAACCCACAAAACTACATAACATTATTGTTCATGTAATGTTGAGTATTTTGTCCTGTTGTTTTATTTCTATACTTCCATACTGTTGGTTTTGCACCCCAATCTCCTCTTTAGACCAGGAAACTGAGATATATTTGTACTTTCTCGGCCACTAGGGCAAGTCTTGGCTTTTTTTTGCAGTATGGTGCACAATAGATCTTATGGTGCACTGTGAGACTCAATCTGCATTTACCTTCAGTAAAATTGCATTGCCATGTGCTTAATCAACTTAGTGGACATGAACTGATACCTCCTTGATTATGGATGTTTTTCCCCTTTAAAGTTTTTTTTGGGTGGTGTTTGCTCATCCAAAGTGAGGGTCCAAGGACCGAGGTTGTCAAAGCCCCTTAAGGGCAAATTTCTGATTTGTGATATAAATGAAATTTACTTGACTTCCCACTGTGTCTAGGCTCATATTGATTGACACAGGGAATGCAAAACATCATCCATCATGGTTCAGTACATTCATTTAAGGTGTTATATATAAGATTGGGAGCATTTCTATTTCTCAATATGGCAACGGCTGATCCGACAGCTCGCAGCTCACGGTGCTACCAGCATTCATGCTTGGTTTGAGCTTGCTGTAGTGATGCAGGCGCAAAGTATACATGGCAGAAAATGATGTCATCTCAGCTTTGCAGTTATTGTATAAAGGCTTAAGTATTAAGTATGCCCATGAATATGAGTTTACAGTTAGTTCTAGTTCAACATTGAGGAGGTTGGTTTATGCCATTCTGCTGGTAACACTCATTGAATCTTTTATTCTTCACAGTATATTTTGTTTTTATGGAAAATACTGAAACGTACTGAGTGTTGAGCATGAATGCGTAAGATGATCAACATTTATCAGCCTATGTTTACAGATATTATTAGTAACATAAATAATTACAGTCTGTAAGAATACAATCAGATAAAGATGGCTGCTGGCTATCTCCCTGGTTGCCACAACAGACAATAATATAGTCAGTAAAGCAATAATATCTGATTGAGTGAAATCGGTTTAGTATGAAGTACTTACTGGTGACAGCTATGCCACTCCCAGGTGTGATGTGGCCTGTTGGGCATGAAGTCGGCAGTCCCCTTGTTCTTCACCCTCTGAGGGAATCGCAGCAGGACCCTTACATCGTAGTCTGTGGTCTCAGGGCCATAGGCAGAGCTGAATGGTGGACGCATATAGCAGGACCAAAAACAATAAGGAAAACAACTGACTGCAAAAAGAATGTCTGCAAGTCTGTTTCTTATAACTTAGAGAAGGAAAGAAAAAAAGAGCAGGACCGGAAAGGCTTAGAGGCAGGAGCATATCTGCTAAATAATTCACTCTACAGATTACAACCATACACAGTTTCAACACGGGGAGGGGGAACATGGCGTTGCACGATTCCCTTTTTTGTGTGAAAGAGGATGAACAACCTCAAGTTCGCAATGCCACTGAAGATCTAAGCCATTCATCTTGTGGCTGTTGTTGACATTGGAGTGTATGGCAAATTACAACAGCCCATCTGTCGGTGATTGCTGCAAACTCAGACAGGATATGAAAGGGCTTTGAGGGATGGTTGGGCTTGTGATGGGAAGAGGGCAAATAGAGCAGCCATGGGGACAGCACACTTCCATAATTTCAATAGTGTCTTTAGTACAGAGGCAGGCAAAGGGCCCAGGCCCGGGGCTCAGGGGATGCTATTCACAACACAGAGAAATTAAACCAACAGTTTCTATCCCAGAAGGGGACCAGGATTCGGTTCACTTCAATTGTGTTGTTGGTCAACTTTTTTCATTATTTCTTTCAGGTATTATTGCACAGAACTGGTGTGATCCTGAAGGCTACCTTGGACTTGTGGATGGTTCACTCGCTGGTTAATATTGCCCAAAGGTGAAGCAGCTTATAAAGAATACTGTTTCACTAAAACTAATGCACTTTGCTGTTAAAGCATTATCTGCAGCAGGGTAAAACTTGGACAGGACATTAGAGGGCTACATTGAAAAGGGAAATAATTCATTGTTTCTTACATACTTCAATTGATTGTTTTTCAGGTGTGCAAACCTCTGAGCCACCAAGCTACCCTGAAGATATTATAGAAACCATTAAAATTAGAAGCCAGCAAAGGACATCCAGTATTGGGCTTACCTTGAAAGACATTTTTCTTCAGAAGCACAGCGGAGAGAGTACATATGGACTTTCTGGATATATGTGGAAGCCTGGACATAGTTGGGATCAGGAACCAGGTCAGGCAAACCTGAAATGATAGACAGACTGCTCAACCTATATGGTAATTCAGACACTTTAAATAACACACAACCTTGCTTCAACAAGTGAAAGTAATTTGCTCACAAACCCTGAAAACAAAAGAGAAGCTACTTATTAGATTTGTCAACCTGATGTTTTAGACTCTAACATGGTGGTATATGCCATATTTAAACAATGTTATAAACTGTAGTTCACGCTGACAAACTACATTTACAACACTGCTATGTCACTGGGATTTTACTTGATTCAATGATTAGTAATCTGTGACAGGTCACCTTTTGATCTCTTTGAATTCCAGCCCAGTCACTGCCAGCGAATTCACAAATTTGTCATCAACTTTTTATTACCTGGTATTTATGGTGATGCTGATCGGCAGATATGATGGGCCCACAGTTCAAGACTGGGTCACTCTACAGAGAGCTTTTGGCAACTGATTACTGTGAATTCCAGTTTAATTTTATAGTAACATAGAATACCAACTCATATTGGTTTGGGATAAGGCTAAATGTGCAAGTATCTGAGTTGCAGTATCACAGGAGAGCTTGTTGCAATGCCCCCAGTGTTTTTCATACTTTGAGTTCTGGAAACAAGTGACAGAGATGAAGAGATGAGGGAAGGCACAAGCGCATATAGTTACAGCAAGAGAGCCAGACAGAGACACAGCGAGGGAGAACGTGCGTGCCAGGGCAAAAACAACAGTGATCTCACACCACTGCTGTTTTGAAAGTGGGCGACTGACCAAGTCTGTCAGAAAACCTGAGGAACAAGTAAAAAAAGCAGGCCTTACTTGTCAGAGTGAATGTTTGTCTGTCCCCTTCCCAGTAAAGGCCATGCCAGCAAGGGTCTCTGGCGCAACTTATCACCCCTCTCTGTTTAGCATACAAAGGCCAGACACACTTTAATGTGAGCTCGTACAAGCAATTGAAAGTCAAACCATCCAACCTCTCATCCTGGAAGTGTTAATAAAATCACAAACAATTACGAACAATTTGAATTTCCGTTGCAGCCATCTTAAACCATGGAAAAGAAAATAGATAGTAAAATAAAACACTGTCTTTTGATTTCGGATTAACACAAAGGGTTTTAATAACAGGAAGTTTTTGATTTTACATTTGTCCAGTTTTTTAATCCTGGTAAATCCTCCCTCTCAGCTCCAAGTTGAAATTAGGGCTTTGCCTTTGCAAGCATAGTGTAAACATCCTATATGACAGCTCTCTCCGAGGCAGACGTAAAGAACAGGGGAAGCCTCCTGGGGCAGACCATGATGTAAACACTGTAAAACCAGTGTGAATGCAGAGTTTTTCCAGCAGAACTCTCAAGCTATTTTTTTTTCTCCCCACCCTAAAAAGGCTTTGTTCTCTGCTTCCTAATCTTTTGAAATGTGAAATCGGGTGTCTACAGAGGGATGAAGTGTATTGAGAAGCCAGAGCTGATCAGCTCTCGACAGCATGTGACAAAGCCACACATTACACTCTAAGTGGGGCACGGAGAAAAGAAACTCAATCTTACCATGTTTTTTATACCATCTAATATAATAAAATATATGAGGGCTCCCGCTCTAGATACTGCTTTAAGCACCTGGCTGTTAGCTGCAGGGGACTGACAAATCGGAATACTTGAAATTCATTGAGGTGAAAAATCAGAATAGCGTTTCATGATTAAGTATAAAGTATATCACAGATTCTTTTGCTAGGTAGTTTATTTTACAGTCTATGCCCTGTCGTTAATACAGTGTACATCCTATCATGATTATTAACCATTTTACTTTTGGTCAGTAGATACATTATAGATTAAGTTCAGCAATGGTGAGATGCTAAAACCGTTTTTCTTAATTTGAAGATATGATGTTGAAGCTAATGATTGAAATAACAGCAGCTCTGCCCTTCAGCTGCCTAATTAATTCATTTTACAGTCTAATTATTCTCATGTATGGCTGCTTGTGGCTTTGTCACAGAATATGAGAGCAATTCATGGTGAGTTGAAATGATGTGGGGACAATATGCAAAGTTTTTTAACTGATCGTTGCCATTTTACTTAATTACAACCACTGAAACATAAGAGCTTCCGAAGCTACACTCAAAATAGTGCACAATCCAATTCAGCAACTGGGCTAGAGTACTAACAGAGAAAACTATGCACGTGAATAGAGTTGATTCATCTGAATGTGTTCTCAAATTGAACTCATTGTTGATCATAGTCTGTTCTTTGTCAGTTTGCCTGATAACACAATACAGGGATTTCTCAGGGGGACGAAAAGAGAATGAGCCTCAGGAGCACGCCATCTATTTATTTAACCTTAGTATTCAAACTTAATAAAAGGACCTTGCTGACTGATGTGAAAGCCAATGTGTATTGAGAAAAAACACTCACTTGATCAGTTGATCCAATTTTGCACATATGGCACAAAATGATCTGTTTTTACCACTTTGAACATACAGTGTACTGTGTACTGTTGTTGCTTTATTTATGCCGCACCCAACGGCTGTGGGTCAAGCCCTATTCATTGTATGTGATTATAGGAACAACTTGTATGTCCAACCATTTGACAGTTAAAAACAATGACTAGAAAGTGGTTCTGGTTACAGAAACTAGTTTAATGGCCCTAAACTTAGTCATTGCTGTTATCTGTACTCTTTGGTTGTGAATGGTAACACTTGCCAGCTAGTGCACCAATGCTAAACCTGGGTGTTGTTGTATTTTCATGCATTAGAGAGTAGATTACATTCAGATAAATACATTTCAGAATGTATTTTTATTATTTTAGGAGCATCGTGTTCATTGAAACATATCTTTATTTTGATATATAGTAGTGTATCGTATGTACTTTACTACCTATAGTAGGACACAACATTGTCCTTAGAATAGGCATTAATATGATACATAAATATGCTTGTCTGTTGACTAAAGTTTTAAGTAGATCTAAAACTTGTAGATCACAATATTTATAGTACTGTAACAGCTTAATGATGTGCCATGAAGCAGTGCAATAAAAACGTCAGCTTTCCAACAGCTCCCAATGGTGAAATCTTTATCACAATGATTACTGGGAGCACTCAGGCATCTGCACACATGTTGGCTTTTTGTGCTGTAGAAATAGCTTCCAGCAATAGAGTGGCTAATGAATGATGGTTGCAACACATACAGTACACCAGAGAGACTGCAGCACAGTTAGGCAGATCATTGAGTAACACAAAAGGTAAATCTACATTATTAAGAGTCTGAGAAATTCATTGGAGGTCCTCCTCTCCTGTCAGCTCAGACCAGACACAGCTTCTGGTGGTTAGAGCATAGAAAACCTTCACATGTTGTTTGCATTTAGTTAAGTCATGTTTTCCTCCAGCATTAATAATAAGCTCAAGAAAAACAGAACTTTATGAAACTATATTATTTAAGCCAGGGTATTTCAGGTTTTAACATGCCCTCTTACCCTAAGAACTCTGACTATAATATTTGTTTGATTTCCTGTAGCTGAAGCAATGGACCCCATGTGTAACAGGGACTTTCCATGCTCCCCCTCCCCCTCAGAGAGTGGTGAATTACTGTAGCCCCCTCCCTTGTTTCCCCTCTCCTGTCCTCAAGCCCAGGAGGCAGACATGGCCCACCAACACCCCCTGTCACCAGACCCCCTATGAGGTCACCACTGCCATTACCCAATTCTACACACCGCGTGAACCAGTCAACTTTTGTGTAGCACAGACCTCCCCACACAAAAAAACACAGTGGTTTGTGTGTGCTCTCTGTACATTGGCAGGGTTTGCTCAACACCTGGTTTCAATAACCATACAAGTGGGAAAAGATGAACCGTGGGTCCACTTTGCTCTGTTTGTAAACTAAAAAATAGGCTGAACTTTGAGTGGACATTTTATTCTTATTACTCAAGATATCTGACAAACATGAAAGAAGAATATTGTAAAAACATGACTGCTGGCTTAAGGGGGTGGTGAGCTCTCTACTCCCCTAGGTTTTACAAATTATAAATCCATGTGTCCAGCAACGACAGAAATTAAATCAAAGACAGAAACACCTATAAGATGAATGCCCACAAGTGAATATGCTCCCTGTTACCACTGAAAATGTGAAATATTTGAAGTGCCTTGGAACTGGCTCCAAATCAGACTTCCCACCCATGTGCCTCTCCTAATATTATCAAGATTTGACATAGAGTATACATTGTGTTTGCTCACAAAACCCCAAACAAAAAGCTTACCGTACCTCTCTGTTCTGGCCTGTACACACTCCCGACATTCATGCTGGGGTTCTCAAGGCCAGTGTTTGGAGAATTTCTACCTGGAGAAACGGGCTGCAGGAAAGGAGGCTGGGGTCTTCCGAATGGAGGAAACTGCTCATACTGAGGGCTCCTGACTTGTGGTTGACCGGCTGTTCCTGTCCTGTCCACTATTATTGGAGCTGCCTGGTTGGCATCAGGGGCAGAGACAGCAGGGTAAGCAGGGACAGCAGGGACAGCAGGACCAGTCTCCCCATTGAAGATACTGTGGGTGTATCTGTGGTCCAGACCATCTACAACTGGTGGTTGGGCAGCACGTGCAGGTACCACAGGGTTGGGCCCATAGCCATAAGACTGGTAGTAACGGTAGCCATCGTCAGTAAAATCAGTGGGAGCACCAGCGAGCACTGGGGCCAGACCTCCATACACTCCACCAGTATACCCCTGTCCAGCGCCATACCCTCCAGCACCATATCCTCCACCACCATATACTCCACCGCCATATCCTCCACCTGCAACCGGCTGAAACGGTGGCTCATAGTTCCTGACTGCCCCTTCTCCAAAACTAGGGTCGTAAGGTACTGGTTGGAAGGGAGGCTGTTGAGGAAATGGATTCTGTGGGTAGGGTGGTATATAAGAGGATGAAGAAAAGGATGATGAAGATGATGACGAAGATCCTGTGGAGGGCCTGAATCGTGTATTAGAGGATCCTTGGAACTGACTACCCCCTGTGCTGCCTGCAGTTTGTCTCCAGTTATCAGGCACTTGCCCAAATCCAAAAGGATGTCTTGCCTGACCACGGACAGTTTCAGAGGATCCTCTCGGTGGAGCCTGCCGGCGGACATTGCCTCCCTGAGGTCTATGTGAAGAACGTGGACGAGTGTCTGCCACAACTACCCTGGGACCTCTGTCCTGTGCCCCTGCTCCAGCAGGGACATATTCAGCTCCACTATTCAGCAGGCTAAACAGCCGGCCATTGTTCTCCCATTGTATCACCTGCCTCCAAGGGGTGGCAGAGCCGTCCTGTCCCTGGCCCCGACTCTGGCTCTGCACCTGAGTCTGTGTAGCAACCTGAGCCTGCACTGAGCCCAGCAGGACGAATACCAAACATGCCACAACAATAGACAACATACTGGCTCCAAAGACGCTTCAGCTCCCCACACGGTAAAAAAAGCCTTCCAGTCCACCAGCAGCTCAAACTCAAACCACCTGTAGCTATGTCAATAAAGCATGTGCATCTTCTTCCCGCAGGTACAGCTTTGGTGAGAGTGTGGAGACAGACACAGGGTTGAAAAGTAAGCCCGTGGTTGAGTGCATCTGCAGGTCTTCACTGCCAGCAGTAGAGGACCAACGGGTGGTGTTACCGTCTGTTGCTGTGAGAATATGTCCTGACTTCTTGTCGGTCTGTTGGCTTGCCTGTCAGTAGACTGAACATTGCTTTCTGCCTTCTGGAAAGAAAAGTCTGTGCACTGCACGACTGCAAGCTTCTATTTGCCTGATTGCTTACAATGGGCTGTGAAAAAATCTCAAACTTTTTCTAAGCAGAGGTCCCACATGGCCCTAGTGCTAGTGATGTTTCCTGGCCTGCAGCAGCCAGGGCTACGTGAGGCTTCCACAGTCAACATTACCATCTGAAAAGGCATTCAAATGTATAATACATCTCACTTTCAAGGGTTATGCTTTCTCTTCTCATCCTGTACAGTACAAGCAGAGATGCTTAGAACATGGCCTGTATTTTTCTAAAGGTGTTTCAAAGGCTTGTTGTGTTTTTGCTTTGCCTTTAAACCTTGGAGAAATACAACAACCATGTGCAGCTGGGAAATTACAGGTAACAGGCACACTGTCACAGAGAACCTCACTGATGCGGTTCAAACAATAGACAGCAGGTTATTTTTTACTTGATCCTCAAGTAAAACTTTCATTAAGCGATGTTGACATAGCACAACCAATTAGCATTTAAAAAGAATATACTGTCTGGTAATCTGTAATGTGACTTTATATGAAACATAAAAATGTGTCTTGTATCTACAATACAATTGGTCAATATTTATGTGCTGGGTATGTTACGACATGTGGTCTGTATTCTCCACCCTAATAAATTTCAAAGTGAGTCAATTATGAATGTAGAAAACCCTCCTCCAAACACACACACACACATACACCAACACCTCTCTCCAACCCTCGTTCCCATTGCTGCTTGTAGTAAGCTGAATGCACAAAAGACATGCATACATCAGAGCTCCAAAGAAAGACAACACTGTGTGTGTTGTTGTCTGTTGATACTATCAAAGCCCTGTTGCACTCTGAGACCCTCACTTAGACTAATGTTCTGAGAGACAAGTCATTAATAAACATTTTCATGTGGAATTTAAAACCGCTTGGTTACTGCTTGCCTTGATAGAGTGAGTGCATGCAGACACAATTCTCCCCGTTTTCTCCCCGTTATCAAAGTCAGCAGTTTGCAAGGTATTTTCCTTGGCATGGATTGCAAGGGCAATGGCCACAATGTGCCACAGTCCAAATAGAGAACAACATTTATTTCGGGCTTTAGGCAGTCAACATCCATGTTGCCTCTCTGAAACAGGATCCAGAAAAAACAACCTGATGTGCACATGCTGATTTCAATTGAAGTCCTCTCCCACAAATGCACAAGAGAAGCTCCATCATGATCATTCCTGCACAATGGAATGTAGGGAGAAGTCTTCAGGGGAAATAGTTGGCCGTGCAGAGCAGAATATCAATATGGATATGATCTCATTACTATAATGCAATACATCTGGGTCTACAGACATGAGCTGCTTTCTCATACAGTTATGTAAGGACTCATAACAACTTAAAAGTTGACACACTCATCACTGAACATCAAAAGTTATTCACTTTACATTGTATTTCTTCTTCAACTTAAACACAATTAGTTATACAAAATCAGCCTGTTAATAAAATACTTCCTAGTCCCACAAAATACTATTAACTGTTATGCTAGTGCTCTATATTCAGATGTTACAAACACACCACCACTAGCATCTATTATATTGCCATGTGACAGGTGAAGTATCTTCTTATTTTGAGCTTTTTGCTGTGATACCCCATGAGGGGATTTAGCTTGAAAGTGACACAAAATGGAGAAATTCCTTGAGGAAAGACAGTGTCAGTTTATTCTGGGCTTACACTGTCCCACTTTGTTCAGTACTTTTTTAAAGACAGAATTCTTGCCATCTTTTGGATCAATCTTGCTTTCACCTCTCATCCTGCATTAGTAATACAACCCCTTTCGGGCTTTTTTTCCTTCTTAATTACAGATTGATCCCAGGGGATTTTCCTCAAGAGACAGAAATTGCTTCTTTAAAGAGGCAGACCAACAGAGAGCCTTGAAATCCTTTCACTGAAACATTCCACAGAGATTAGTCTAAGTTGTGAGGCAAGGTTGGTTGTTTTTGTGTGACTGCTGTGTGCGTCTCCTGTCTGCTGGAAACACCATGTACTCTGTGAAGTTCTGTGAAAGAAGGCATTGATCTGAGTGACTGTGCAGCACAGGAGGAAAGCCCAGGGAGTAGGCATCCTGCTGAGAGCCACCTTTAGCTGCACAGAACCAGAGCTATAGAGATTCTAGTATTTACTTGGAACTACATTCATTCTCTCAAGATAGTAGATGGAAGTTCTCATAATATGTGACATTTTACCTACATTATTCTAGTGAACTAAGAATTTTGGACGATTATATACTAGACGTACAAACTACTACAATATGTATCAAACCAAACTATGTCCTGGTTTTGTGTCCGATAAAGGAAACTAAAGCAATATTGCCTACACCGACCAATCATAGTCTTGTGATTAATCTGACAAAGGTTTTTACCTGATGCATCTTTTTTTAATCAGGCCAGATATCACTTCTTTTTTTTCTTCTTTCTGTCAAAAGAGACGCCTGTTCTCCATGGAAACAGGTTTGGAGCAGTGCAGATTTAAAGCTAATTTTGACAGCTGACAACACAATGTTAAATAAAGAGAAGGGATCTCATAATTAGGGAAAATATCTCTTTCTTATATGACAATCTTTCAACTTTGCAGCTGTCAGATGTTGCAAGTGTTGCACTTTGCAATATACTTATTTGATCCTTCCTCATTACAAGAGGAAATTGTCTGATATACAAAATGAAAGATAGATGACGAACATACAGGAAAGCAAAAATTAAGACTGGCTGCTTGTGTAGAACAGCTCCTATCCTGCACATACCAAATCCATATACTGCATTTGTGTTTAAGGATTTAGAATGGAACAATGCAGCTACGGTTCAGTAAACTTGTTAAAAACCGAAGAATCATATGATGTCGAAGTTTGTGTATTCGATGTCAGACATGATAATAAACCACTTCCTGAAGTTGGTCAGGGATTTGACACATTCAGCATTTAGTTGTCCTACAGCTTTCCTTCCCATCTGTAATCTGCTGGAAAAACATTAAACGTTTGCTGTGGCTGCATTTTCTGTGGAACATTTCCAGCTATTTTGTAAAGAATGTTTTGGGTCATGGGAGGGGATTCTGTTCATTATTTTTATTTAATCTAAACGTTAAGGAAAGTGCCTGAGCTGTTAAGAAGCACTGATTTAATGTAAGTGTTAAAATAGGTCAGTTGAATTAATCAAACACGGCCGCACTAAAATGAGTTTATTAGTGCAGTGAAAGCAGTAAGATGTAACAATACAAACTGTATCTGTAGTTTGAACCTGTAATAACTGTTGACTCCAGAGGAACATATCAGATCCCTTGTCTTTCATCTGGTTTACTCCCCACTCTCTCCAATATCAACTAATTACTTCCATTCACAATCCTCACTTCCACATCACCATTGCAGAGACAACAGCTGAAGTTGGCGCTTGTGAGCACATTTGGTCATACCGTTGGAGCAGCCAGCCTTTGATGTACCCACCTGCTTCCCATTAATTCAATTTTCATTCAAGGAGAGTCATTGCGCACCTGCACTCTGTTTTGGGCTCAGTATCAGAAACAATGAGACAGAAACAATACAAATGCAGAGAGACAAGTAGTTAGGGCACATATCATATAAACACCCTGAGAAATAAATCCCGATTCGAAAACCCAACTGGCTGGGCCGTTTGCTGCATGTTATTCCACTAGTCTCTTTTCCACATTTCCTGTCACTCCCCACGATCGTTATCAAATAAATGTAGAACATACCCCAAATAAATGTTGAAGAAAAAAAGACACGAAGAGAAGGATTATTTGTTTCACCCTGAAGTAAGTGCACTCCTGCAAAGTATAATTTTTCGTGGAATGTATCCTTTTCTCTGAGCATATTTATAATGTCTTAAATTATTATTACACAACAATAGGACTGTGTTATGAGGTTTCTAAATGCTTGATGTAAATATGTGTAGTATAACAAGCTACCTTAAAAGCTAATAAACCTGCAGCAGATTAGGATATTGTTTTACCACTTGCTTCATAGTACAGATTACAGCAACATATATCATTATATATATCATGAGTCAGGATGAAAACTCTCTGTGTTTTATGTGGTATTCTCATGTTTGAGTCATGAGTTGAGTAAAATTGCGTCTCAAACCCCCTCCCTGTGTATGACTGTGGGGAGGGAAGCGCCAAGATTGTCTTGATTGTTCCCAGTTGGATCATTTTGGACACATTAGTGCTGCTTACGTTGTTTAGATTCTTCTGGTAATCAATTGGATCAGTCTCTATTATTCTCCCTAAATAGGGAACACATTTGCTTGAAGGAAGACAAATCACATCTGTAATTAGGGCATCCAGTTCACGGGGCCCTCAAAATACAGTGTGCCAAGAAAGTGAGATTATTCAGTCCCCGGATGATATTGACCTAATACAGTGGAAATCATGGGTAAGCATAGAGGAGGGAAAAGACAGAGGCCGAATTCTAATCCAGGCCATACGCCCTTTCCTACCGTTTCCACACCGCGTGCTATAAAACCCTCTAACGGGTGTAAATTGAGGCTGACTTAACTCCCTGAGGTCTGAGGTCATTTTCTCGATTTTACATAATTTCTTAAATTCCCCTTTCAACCAGCTACCCTTGCTGACCATTTGTAATGTTGGTTTGTGTTCGTCATGGAACACGCTCTGTACAAATGGTTCGACGACTACCTGCTCAAAAATGTACTTGTAAACTGCTCAAACTAATATAGACATTTAATATTGTCATAAAGAAGTTAAAAACTTCGAGGTTACTTTAATATACCCTTGTCTGGTCTAGAAACGGTAGATGTGTTCATTTGATTGTACATTGTTGTATATTTACATACAACACGTGTATACAACATATATGTATTATTGCCTACCCAAATCAGCAGCTATAACCCCATCCTTTATAGCTTGTTGTGCAATACTGATTTAACAGAACACACATTTAGTGGAACAATTCAACTGTCTCAATAGGGGTTTACTCTGTAATCAACACTGCATTTATTTGTACTATACATTTAAACTTGTATTCTTATTTATTTACACCTAAACATATATCCAATGTTTCTGTATTATTATTTGCACTGTTATCTATTGTAGTATACATGTTTTTTTTGTCTCATTCATATTTTGTATATGGACTGTTGTTATATTGTAGTATAACGCACATATATTGTACCGACTAAATTATACCGTCTTATGGTTCCTCCATGGCATATTTCTGTTCTGAATGGGAGCAATTGTAACCCAAATCCCCCCCCTGGGGATCAATAAATGTTTCTGGTTCTGATATTTATTTAAAGTTTTCTTGCCAGAGAGAGGGCAGTTTGTCCAGCTGTATTGATACCCAAAACCTTAAAAAAGGGCGCTTCATTCAGCTGTGAGTGTGACAACAAGCTGAGTCCAGGGAGGGAAGGAGTGATGTGATTGATGTTAAACTCTGAGGTTAGCCAAGGGAACCCAGAGCTGTGGGGGACATATGTGCTTGTTTGGTGCTGATGTGTTACACTGATGAACAACCCAACAGAGTGTTGCAGGCTGACAAGAACAACATGCAATTGAGCAATGCACAGATATACATTCACAAACACACATAGCCGACTCACACATTCAAACACAGGTAGTACAGTATATCCCGAAGCTTCATCATTCCTCTTGTGTTCCCTCAACAAATCATCCAATTTGTGTTATTAGCACTTTCACTTCCCTCTTGACCATACAAATGACTCAATGAACCTTTAGATTGGTGGTGTTCACTCCTCACACACTATGAGAGAAATTTAGGGGATATTAATCTGCTCATCTGATCTTGTAAAGTGTGAGTTCACGACCCGTAAAGCTCACCTCAGTTACAAACTTCAGAGGCAGGGGCTAATTTGAGCTCGGATCCCCAAGGACGGTGACCTTTTGCACACACAGCTCAACCTAGCGGGAAGGACATGGAGGCAACACACAATCTAAATCAGAGATTATAATGCAAACAGCCCTGTGGGGCTCACTAATGACTAAGGTGAGCCTGAGATGCAGCTTCAAACCTGCTTCGGAATATCAATTAGGTCTCTCAGGGACATGGGGATGGAAGGAAGTGACTGGCATAGTAAGCACCTACCTCTTGTCTGTGGGCACCTCCAGCACACGCTATGCACCGTGATGACTGCCGGGAGATATCGAGCAAAAAGGAAAAGAGGGAAAACAAAGTAAAGATGAGTAAGGTGGTGTGGGCGGGGGCAAGTGATGCCAGAGAGAGAATTCCATTGTCATATGTTTCGAAAAAGAAAGAGGAGCCTGGAAATTTGTTAGAGCAGCCTATTCAATTAGCTCCAGATTTCCACTGCTGGTCCCCAGAGAGTCATCTCCACAGATGTGTTGTGTGCTGGTGTCTCGACATACCATTGAACTACCCATCCTCTGTTCTTTCTCTCTTTTCTCAACTCTCATGTCCCGTCTTTGTTACATTCTATAGACAACACAACAAGGTCCTTGTGATCAGATCCTGGCTGAGCCAGGATACAGAGCATAGAGGCAACGGGCTGAATCTGAAATCATCTCACACCTCCGCTTGATATTGTTCAAGGAGAAAGCGTCATCAAAGGCCCTCCTCTGTACAGACACAAAGGCAGGCACACTCAAACACACCCACATTCAGAATAATGTACAAAAAGAATGGAAAAGCCTTCGCTCAGTGGATTTGTGAAGGTGCGGAGGGAATTATCACTTAGAGGGCAGGGAAATGTTATTATGCCATTTGTGCGATGCAATACCTGTGCTGGGAGCAGATTAATCACTGGAAAATCATCCTGTGGGTGCTTGGTTTCAGATAGAGGTGGACAAAGCTCCTCAGTTCCAGCCAGGACCATTGGTTTAGCTGGTTGGTTTCTGTCCGATTTGATTAGCTGTAGTTAGCTAGCTAACGAAGCGACCATTGCCTCCATGGTGAAAACATTGTCTCCTGGTGACTTTTAACATTTCTAGTTGACTTATTTTAGCCGGGTTTTGACTTAAAACATTTCAGGAGAAAGGATGAGCAATGTTTCCAATGATTCTCTCATAATCGTAACACCAGTTAAGCATATAACCATTTGTACTCTTTATATCATTGGAACTATTTTTATTGTAAAACGTTTCAAACTAAATACTTCCGACCTGTTACCTAGGGATTAACGGAAACCCCTGCTTGTTGTGCCTTGACGGATGTGACGGATCCATTACAGATTGACGTGATATGCAACACATTCTTTCTAGCAACTCGTCAAATACCACAGCTTGGTCAGTGGCTCTACGCTTCAAACTGTGAAGCTGGAGGTACTTCTCTAGCGTCAGTTTTGGACTCAGGGAGGTCATGCTTCCACCATAGTACCTTTTCAAAATAAACCTCTGTGTTCACAGAAAATTGTCATTTTCCGCCGTTCATTCCATGCATAGTCTCTTTTCAAAATAAACTACTAACATAGTTTTATTTTAGTTGGTTGTATTACCGTGTGCGTAGATGATAATGGTCTTCTGAACCTACTGATAGGTGTAGCAGGCTCCATCTGACCCATATCTATGAGAATGACTACTATAATGCCCATTCAGTATTTAGCAAATATGAATTCAACTAACAAACTATGTTTTCCAGCTTTTTCTAAATGAATTGTGGGGTTATTATGCACTATTCCTTAAATGCTCTGTTCATATGTGTAGGTTTTTATGCATACTAATGGTTATCACTGGTCATGCTAACATTCTAATTGTATCTCACTATTTATAAATGCAATCCCTGTATTGTGTTAGATAAAATAGCAATAAGTAGAAGGTAAATGTAAAACAAAAATCAAATTTTTACTGGAGTTTAGCTTTTTCCTACATCTGTAAAGTGTCCTTCTTTCTTTCTCCCTCCCTCCCTCCCTCCCTCTCCCAGACAGAGTGATTGATCTGATACGCCATTGAGTCAGATTATATTATGCAGTTCTCACTGATAAGAGAATAGCGAAACAACTATTTTCTTTCCCCTTATCTCTTCCAAGAGGCTGTGTTTCTAAAAGAAGAACTAGCCTTGCTGCCCAGATATCATTATTCATTTTGATCTGAGGCCTGATTACACTTTATAGGCTCTGACATTTCCCACCAATGGTCAGCAGTAAGACTAAAATCCCAAACATCTTGAAACCAAGTTACACAAGGAGAGAATCTGCTCAGAAGCATTTTAGTAATGTCTCTCAGGTGTAGAATGTGGAGCTTCTTTCTGAAATTCCACCTTTGAAACCTTGTCTTGCTTAAAGTCAGGAGTTAGGACAATGTGAAAATCTTACCTTTATTATACTTTGGGAAGAACCCAGATTATAAACCTTTCACTTCCCAGAGGGGTTGACAGCGTGATGTTTATTATTCACAACGATTACGGCAAATGAATACAGTGTTCCACAAATACAAGCCTCAATCTTACTATACAGTATTTAAAAATCTAATTTCCCATTGATTCAAGACATGTGAAATCAATCTTAAACTAATAGATGCTGGATTGTCAGGATGACGGAATATCCCTGCTACATATAATGCAGTCAGAGGCCAAACCTTGTGTGTCTTTTTTAAACATTTATTTATCCAGAGAGGGCTGTGCTAAGAACATGTTCTCTGTTGCAATAATGTCCCGCTTCACAGTCACATGCAGTCATACCTAAAAGCTGTCCACACACAGTCTTCTACTGTTGGCCCCTGTGCAGCTCCACTGAAGGGTTTGGTGCCTTGCTCTTGAGCACTACAGTTGTAGGAAAGCAGGGGTGTGTAATAAATATTTCACTAACACATGCTGCCTTGGCCCAGTGGAATGGCAGAGTATTTCTGTAATGTATGCTGCTATGCGGGATCAATGCCAAAGTGCTTCAGAGAAAAGAAAGAGAGCGAGAGGGCTATGCAAACCCACTGCAGAGGCCAAGCCAAAAAACAACTGGAATATTTGCTCTGGGCTGCCTGATTTAGTGTTCTGGCATTTTGAATTAAGACGGGCAGGTTAAAACACTTCCCAGACATTTCCTGATGATCACATTGTAGGCGGATACATGTTGGCAGACAAATCTATGCACATGACCTAAATGAGATGAAGATGTGAGGTCATGCTCTCTCCTCCCTATCTTCACTGTAGGGTCCCATGGAAGACTCACATCTATTCATTTCCTCTAACTGAAATTGGATCACATACAAGTTATTTTCAGTGAGAATGCTTGTAGAATTAGTGAGGTGGGGTATTC
Organism: Taurulus bubalis; assembly: GCF_910589615.1. NCBI lineage: Eukaryota > Metazoa > Chordata > Actinopteri > Perciformes > Cottidae > Taurulus > Taurulus bubalis. The sequence continues at coordinate 21,324,161 of NC_136592.1, forward strand.
TAAACAGGGTCTGAGAATTTGTCAAAGTAAGTATGTTATTTTTCCCATATGTGACTAATTGTATAATGTGACCTATTGATGGAAAAGGATGATGACAGTAACATGCTTGGTCTAATGGTCAGAGTGTAGTGGTCTGACAAGGTTTCTTGTTTCAACCCATTACTGGTGCAGTGGAATGCTCCTCAACCTTCCCTTACAGCAACATCTAAACTGACAAGGACATCAACAAATGACTGCCCCCTTGTGGGTCTATTTATGGTTAAATTAGTTATTTGACACTAATGCTCCCTACACTTTTTTTTTTACAGAACAGAATGGCGTTTTATTGGTACCTAGAATTGTTACCTTTTAGACCTGTCAACACACATCCCCTCATAATCCTTTCAGACTTTTATTTATCTTGCTTGCGTCAACTGTAGACATGAAAAGGAAAATCCTCTTTGTAATCATAAAGATAATCTGAAATAAGTGATAGAATAGCTAGCATTATTCTCACTTGAAAATCCCCAAAATGCAGAAGTCTTATCTGTCGCTAGATGTGATGAATTGCACTGTGTGTGAAGACAATGAGCTCACATTTTGCTTTTCTTGGTGAGCGATAAGCACGTAGCAAAGATGAGGCGATAGCATGCCAAGGATGTCCAAGTATGCCTGTTGGCCTTTTTGCGATTTGCATTTTAGAGCGTTTCTTAAAGCTCAAAATGCTCATGAACATATAGATAGACTTGATGATCGATAATTTGAGTCTTCAATAAAGAAAAAAACAACAAGTGAGTAGTTGTAAAAACAACAGACTGCAAGTGCTTCTTCAGTATGCCTTTTTCGGCTAGTGGTATTCCTTGAGCAAATAACAAATATGCATGCAAAGAAACCAATGACAGGAACAACTTATGATTATTGTCATGGTGCACTTTTTTTTAATCAAGCTGCATCCTCCCACCATATTTTTCAATGCCTTACCGCTCACACCTTTCAGCCCAAGCGGCTGGACTCTCCTCTTTTTGCCTGATAAGCAGACTGCCTTTTTCTTCACTGGGGAAATACGAGAATAAGAATAAAGGATTTGTCCTCTGTGTAAAAAAACAACAACACAATAAATAAAAAACAGGACCCTGTCCTGCAGCTGAGAATGTCATCCTGGCCCTGCAATAAATCACATGGGATTGTGATGTGTTTACTTATTACAGTGAGGTGCATCGCTGTCATCCACACTCCTATTTACTCCCCTGGCCCTCTGCACGCCCCCCAAAAACACTTCCATTTCTGCTCCATCGCCCTTCCCCTCTTCTACCGCATCTTTCCTCTCTTGGTGTCTCTCTCATTCCGATGGTACGTGTGAATCAATCCCCACATATGATCACAAGCATTTGTTTAAAATCACACACAGCACACTATTCTGTCTGAAAAAGTATAATCTAGCAAAGACTTTAACACGAAAAGAAACTCAAATTGAAAGCCTGTACCTACACTACCCCAAAGAGAATGTGCTGCCATTAAGAATGGTGCAGTCACTGTGTAAGTGTCTTAACAAGTTGGCACCTGACACCGAAACCAATTCACTGTAGAGAGAGAGGAAGGAAGCCACTTTTAATCTTGAGATACAAGTTCTTGTCAGAGGAACACAAAACCAAATTGGTAGTAATAAGCACAAAGCCACATTTCACATCAGTGACAAATACATTTTCCTCAGTCTCTCATTAGTCTCACTGCACTAGTTATGCCACACTGCATAAGGTGAAATAATATAACAGCCTCTCCTGTTGAGCTGTCTTTAAGCAAAGCATCTACCTTCCTCTTGCATCACCGATGGTCCTCAGTGGTCAAAACTAAGAGAAGGATGTTTGCAATAGGATGAGAGTGTTTCTGGCTTTGTAAATGTATCAGTGGCGCTTCGCAAAGTCTTTCCTCGGGTAAGAAAAACTGCATTGTTTCTGTTTACTCTAAAAAAGGTTCCCAAGGGTGAGAGTAGGGCAGCGAAAGGAAGCGCAACATGAAAGTGGCAGGAGTTTGATAAGAGCAACAGAAGGCAATTACAGTTCAGCAGCTCACCAGAGAATTGGAGGCTGTAACCTGTTGTTGGGACAGAGCCATCACTAAATATGTGGCAACAGACACTTGATCTGTGATTTGGCAGCTCTTACTTTTACCTTCAAATGTTCACAACTCAAAATATAGGTCTGGTTTTCTCCAGTCTCTCCACACAACATAGCAACCCCAGTACTCAAGTATTTTCTACCTAGCATTTCTAGTTTGCAACTACATGTGCAATATATGTAATCACAATGTTCATAGATTTATCGGGATGTGCAATCACCATAATTTTCCCCATTTTATTTAAACAGCAGGTAATGGAATGGAATTTAATCCTACTATCTTCCCTCTTTATTTGTAGGTACGGCAGCCCAAGTGCCCTCCCTCCAACTCATTTGATTTTAGATTAGTTGTGGCTGTTGTTGCTGCAAGATGCTGCAATACTTAGTGAATACAAGTTATGATTCTGCACATTTTGTTTTTTAATTTAGTACATAGTAAATTACTCAAAAATAAGACAGCCCTTTCTGTATCTTTTTTCACAATAGGTGCAACAAAAGTTTAACTCTAAAAAGTAAATGCATGGCAACTTTACGTGGGACTCTAACCAACATTATGCTACAAAGGTTTAAAAACATCAACATGATGGTGACAGGAGTATCTGCACAGTCTCTCTTGATGTTATAAAGCAGAACAGGTCAGTGAGCCATACCTGATAGCAAGCTGTTTATCGAAGCACAAACAAATGTATCTGCATGCATCTATGGTCAAAAATGGTTCTGTTCTATAAAGGTTAAGACCTCAAGAAGTAGCCGATGGCTCCTGGGCATTTGAGGAGCAGACCCAGACCTGTGTGACGCAATGGGGTTGAAATGGATTAATTTGCAGACTGCTGAAAAACTTGCGTTAGTATCTATGGTCTGTATACTCTGGAGGGTGAGGTGAAAGTGAAGGGCCAGGAGAAAATAAGGGGGGGATGTTCTGCTCCCTCTAATTACTGAAACAGAATCCTTAAGGGAGTTTTGTGGTTTTTCTGATAAGGAAGAACACAATTAGGTAATAGTTATACGTACAAAGCTGTGTAATAAATTACTGTAAAAGAGTTCAAAGAATGATTTATGCATTTCAGGATCACTTTCCATTGACGATAAAGCAAAAATGAAAACGAAAGAGTGCTGCTAATTTATTGGTTTTGTTGATAACTGTAAATACCATAGTGTATATATATATATAGTAACTGCAGTTATTTAGGTCATTTACTTTTAAAGCCCAAAACATAAGACCATAGTATCTCTCTGTTTGCAGAAGGTTGATCAGAAGCAGGTTGTACAGAATGAGTGAACTCGTGAAATAATAGGATGCTTAACTCGGTGAGGCGAAAAAACTTCAATATGTGCAATTAAAGCACGGCAACACTCATTTTTCAATCCAGTCATGCCTATCAAATTCATCATGCCTTTTTCCATTTTGTATATATTTCATTATTCAAGTATTTTTTTTTTACACATACTGTATATAAAACAGATGGGTCCGCAGTTTCTATTTGTGTACCTTTCCTGTTTAATACTGGGTGTTTCCAGATTATGATGTAGTGCTGCCAGCAGATGAAGGATTGGAGAAGGGGAGCAGGGCCCTCAGCAGTGCTGCTCAATGGTTACATTGTTTGTGTCAGCAAGGTACCACAAATGCCCAGCACACACAAACCTGTCTTTTAGACGATGCCTTGTCTAGAGGAAGGTCAGATAAATGTGGAAAGTAGACAAATTACACATCACCACTGACAAAGGAGCAGGAGAGCAGGAGAACAGCACTGCGAGTGCCAGAGCCTGGATTTGTCTCACATGAATAATGATACTGGCCGATGGTGGATCATACATGTCATCAGTGTTCAAAGCCTCAAATCCAGTCCCTGAAAGGACTGTTAGTTTTCCTCGGCCCCTGGCTGTCCCCCCTGGGTGGTCATTAGAGGTGGTTAAAATCGCTCCATCTATCCACCAGTAGATGGCGTGGGCGATCTGACTGTTCTGCCTGAGGTAGTGGCTAAAGATGGAGGCATTCTACCGTCTCCCTGACTGTCTTCATAATGATGTTGCTGAGTTACATAAGAGTGCAGTATCTCTCAGCAGGCTCTCCATAAGAAATTATGCGTTAGATCTCAACCCAAACTCCCTGCTTTTATTTCTTTTTGTTACTGCGCAGAGCTATAGCAGAGTGCTATCAAAATGTATTTTTTCCTCCCATCCCGAGTGATAGAGAAATCCTGCTTTGATCACTGACCTAATTAATGAAGCAATTGATGAATGTAAATACCAGATTAGTTATGCAAATGATCACACCACAGAAAAAAACAATAATAATACATTGCCCCCGTTAGGAAGTTCTGAGGGCACAGATATTATGAATGCATGAGACAAGATCTTGTTCATGATAAATTTAAAGAAAATACAGATAAACAAAAATAAAGCTGTGGATTAGAGACTGTGGCAGAGGAGTGTTAGGGCAAGAGTGTTCTGAATGACGATGCATGATGAGGGGCGTTGCCCTTGCACTGCTTTCCGTTTTCTAACTGTGTAATGAATCCACTTTGTAAAAGTAATCTCTGACATTTGCAGCCCTGTATTAGGCAAAAGAGTGCTGTCGATTTTAGGGGTTTTTTTTTTTTTTGATGATGTCATTAAATTAAACTATTGTTTCACACATGGACAAGTTATTTCTAACTCTAACATGCTACATATGTGCGTGCGTTCTGGTTTGTATGTTTTCTCCCCCTTCAAATTACAATCTAATAGCCTACTTAACACTAGGGCACTAGGACCTTGGGGAGGCTCCTGCGCTGGCTTTCTCACTGCCAAGTAACGTCTCTCATCAACCACAGCAAGATATTATACCAAGGAGTTTAGCTCCAAGTAAACTATAACAAGGAGTTTAGCTCTAAGTAAACTATACCAAGGAGTTTAGCTCAAAGTAAACTATACCAAGGAGTTTAGCTCAAAGTAAACTACACCAAGGTGTTTAGCTCACAGGAAACTACACCAAGGAGTTTAGCTCACAGTAAACTACGACGAGGAGTTTAGCTCACAATAAACTACACCGAGGAGTTTAGCTTACAGTAAACTATACCAAGGAGTTTAGACAACAAAATAGATGTAAATGTTGATCAAAATCTTATTCCCTTCTGCTTAAAATAAAACAAGTAAACAACTCAAACGTTGACACTGTCCGGTCCATTCTTCTTCCATTGGATTTGGGAGTGACGCGGATATGAAAGCTAGTTTATCCGTCTTTCCTTTACAAGCTCTCGTTATTTGAGAAAAGTTCACTGTTCACTATGACCCTGAAATTCTGTCTCTTCTGTTATCATATACTGAATGAATGCAAGCAAAACTACAGAGCAAAATCACACTCGTTCTGATTGAACCAATCTATGAACTGTCTGCGTGCAAACATGCCAGTTCCCTAGGGGCTAAGCCCCATCCCCTTTCCTTGGATCCTAGAAACGCCACTGCCTGTGTGTATGAATGGATCTGTGCGTTTTTGTGGAGGACAGACAAGGTAAACACAGCCATGCTAGCAAGCTACCGTTTGCTACTTTGTACTTTTTAACTTGCAAGTATTTGGCCGTAAACCCAATTTTTGTACATTTTAAAATGTTTGACCTGACAATGCAACAAATTCTCACACCCAACTACCAACATATCAAAATATAGTGCCTTGAGAGACGCACCTAGGCACCATTTCAACTACTGTAACTCCAATGTAAAGCCATCTGCTTCGTTAATAGACTGTCAAAAAGAGCAAACAAGTCTGTGAAGATTAGATGAGTCAAACAAACAGGACTTTCACCTGGAAGACCGTTGTACATGTACCATGTGAAACCAAGTTAATGTTGACTTACTTTACCCTAGCTATGACCACAGGCTTGTCACCCTGCCTTCAAGTGTGGCATTTTTTAGACAGCTATAAACATTCACATCCGTCAGGCTCCCACCCTATCATCATTCAAACAAGCCCTCAAAACACACCTCTTCAAACTCGCCTTCACCTGCTAACCCCTACTCCCTACCCTTCACCTATTTTTTTATTTATTTTATTTTTTCCGTATTGTTTAGTTGTTGTTGTTTTTTTTGGATTGTTTGTTTTGTTTGCTCCATTGTCTTTCTATTTTTTTTTTCTTTTGTTGTTTCGTTCTGTTTGTCTCTGTCCTATGTAAAGCGTCTTTGAGCAATTTGAAAAGCGCTATATAAAATGTTGAAGTATGATTATTATTATTATTGTTGGTTAAGCGACATGTTGTACAATCTATGTATTTTCAGTATACTCACACCTTTCGGTCAACTAGATGAACTCTTTATGGGTATTGTATATCGACCCTCTTTGTTTGTATAGCATTGAACGGTGGTTTGAGAATAGTCTGAATATTAAGTAAGTAGTATTTAACTAACTTAGATGGATCCACTCTGTACTATGTACATCAATCTGGGGATTCAAGACTTTATATAGATGGTTTAATTTGGTTATTAATTCTTGGTGGTTTTGTTTTTGTTCTTATATTTCTGTATTTGAATCAAGTAGAAATGGTTTTGGTTGGGATCATTGCAAACAGCTTTACCGTGTAATTTTTAGAGATGTGATCTCAGATATGCAGTTTGTGATTGGGAGAGGTGTATTCATCCAACACAGTGAATCATAGTTCATTGTTTTGAGCAGTGGGGTGACGTTAAGGCTGAACCACTCTCGGTACGAATGTTATTAATAGCTAAACATGTGATGTTGCCGGTACACAGAACGATAGGTGGTGTTTGGGCTGCTGCATCGCAACCACTCAGGCAGAGTGGAAGGATTTATTCCAGACGATGGAGTAATTTGTGATTTGTGAGAACGCTTCACTAAGCTGGATAGTCTCTTGTTTCAAATTTTTACAGCTATGGTATGATATGCCAGAGGAAGTCAAATGGACCAAACTGAAAGCCAATGGCAGCAAATGTGTGACTAGAAGGTTGCTGGGTCAAAAATCCAGCAAAGTTGGCTTTGAAAGTGAATGAATAATCCCTTCTTCCTAACCCCAAAAGCTTAAATGGAGCTATTTAGAGACCTGCAGTGAAAGACTGTGGTCTTAGTGGGCAGCTCTAACACATGAATGAGCAGTGAGCGTAAAGTAGGGCATTTCTGCAAAAGGGAACACGGCAGAAAAAAATCTCTGAACAAACGAGGGTTAATTCCTAACTTTAAATGTTAGGAAAGACGTGAGGTACAATATATATATATATATATATATATATATATATATATATATATATATATATATATATATATATTTCATCTCCCCTTTAACCTTCTTTGTCAAATCTGAAGAACTTGTTCACTGAAGTAAGATTTTACAAAAGAAAAAAAGGAAGCTCCATTAGCCATGATGTGAGGAGACATCATTCTAAAACCAGAAAGGCTTTAAAAAAAGAAAAATCCAACTTTCTAAAATTACCTGGATTTTTCCGGCCGTCCGTGCCATGTACTAATAAGGATCAGGGGCCCTCCATATGCTCTTCATGCCCCTTTCTACCCGGGAAACTCCAGGGATTAAGAGGCTTGTGCTGCAAATGAAGCCAAACTGGCCTCGGCTTTACCAGAGCATATAGACAGAGAGAGATCAAGAGAGCATGAGAGAGGCAGAATGATGCTCGTTCTCACCACTGTATTTTCACTTTTTGTTTGAACGCACACAGACTTGTGGCCGCCTACTGGCTTAAATTTTCAGTCACTGTATACTGTTACTTCCAGGAGTTAAAGTGTTGGCTTCTTCATATATGAATTTAATCCTTCCAAACACTGAATAAGCATATTCATCTTAAACCTTTTAGTCTTGTATCTTCTCACTCATACTACGATGGTGTACAGACTTTTCAGGGTTATCGAGGTAGTACAGAAACTGGTATGCCTGTAGGTGCAGCCATTAATACCATTATCTGGGCAGATTTGTATGTAAGTGAGGTAGCTTTCTTTTGTAGCTAAAGAGTTGTGCAGGAGGATCTGACCCAAGGCCAAGAAACTGAGACACAAGTAGTCTACCCGCCTGCTAGAACAGGGCATACAAAGTATGTGTTGAATTTGAGCCAGAGTTTAATTCCGATACCTTGTGCATGGATCAACTTTAAGATGATTTCAAGGCTCCAGAAAAAGCTCTCTATTATGCCTTGCCTGTTAAATTGTTTGTTCAAAATGACGATGATGCTGGAAAGCTGAGGAATCCAGGAAAGAAGTGTACACCTTGCAGAAAGTCCACATAAACTTAGATAGGCCTAATGCTATGATATGTTATTTGTAAAAAATTAATTAGAGGATAATCCATGTAAAAAGCCTTATTATCGACAGGACTAGTGTGTGTGTATATATATATAAAATTACATCTTTAAAACTTTTAAAGACACAAATCCAACCATAAACATGATTTGCCTTTTGATGAATATTACGCTTGGTACAGTAACTTATTAACAACAATCATCTTATATTTTTAAAGAATGGGACCAAGACTTTCAGTGATCCAACGCATTTACTCAGACCTCCACAGATAACGGTTGTCTTCTTTGGATGCGGTAGAATTGCCTGTACCCTTTCCTTAACTTCTCCAGGGTCCTGATCCATTAATGACTGAACAAAAAATCAAAGCAACGAGCAATGTGCTTTACTCAGCCATTCCAAAGTCAACAGGGGCTCATGACTTTAACTAACTCCATCAAGAAGGGCTGTGACTTAATTAAGCCTTGCAAACAATGTCACGGACCACAGGGGCTGGCACTGCTGCCTTGCCAGAACTCAAAATGTGAGAGAAATGCCATTATCTTAAGTTACTTTACAAAGATATTTTGGAACTCACTTTGCTCATGTACCTTGAGCAGACAAGCATCACTATTTGTTGGCCACTAATTAGGTACTTACATTAATTTAGTAACCTAAACATTTGAAAATGTAATGCAGATGAGATCAAAAGGTCAAGACCGGGTGTGGTGGGGCAGAGACTCAGGAGAGAGAGGAGACGACAGGAGTCAGTGTAGCAAAATCAAAAATACTTTAATAATTCAGAGTTACAAAACAAGGGGAAAGACTGGTACGGGAAACAAACACTAGAAAACTACAACTCGAAAGCGACGCAACATGCAGGTATACAAAGAAGACACACACAAAAAGAGGCAATTTCACAACTGACAAAGGAAAGACACTGATTAAATGCACAGGGGAAGGCAGGCAACAAGGCACAGGTGTAAACAATGAGGGCGTGGCTTTACAATCACACAGGGTGTCTGAAATGCGCACAGGTGACGGGAATAAACAATCAGGAAACACTGGGACGACACAGAATACACAGGGTGTTACACAAACTGAGTCAAATGTCTCTGTGATTTATAATAGCAGCAGGTGGACATTAGTAATGCCTTTGAACTGACTTTGAAAGGACTGCTGAGGTTGTTGCAGTCTGTGAGTGTGTTTTTAATTTTTTCATTGCATACTTTATAATAATGTTTGACTGTACAACTTTGATTAAACCTGTTGACTGCTGGCTTCACCACCTCAGGACTTAGTTATATGGTGTTAAGCCATTGTTGACTGATCATTAGAACCAGTTCAGAAACGTGGAAAATGGGATGTTCAGCGGTTTGAGAAGCAGATTGCATTAGCTCTTGCCATGAAGTAACACAACTCGGAGGTTGCTTAATTAAAAGAAGCCAGCATCTGTTCAGTGAGCGGTTAAATATGAGAGGCATGTTCTGTTTAAACTGAATTTGGGCTCTATGATTTCTTTAACAAATGATTCAGCAAACAGCTGTTGGTTTTTGTGAAATTAGTTTCCATCACTCTGCCAAGCCACTTTGTTGAGATGCCATTTTCTACGCTTCAGGTGCTCGTAGTCTATATGTCTTGCTTGGAAGTGATGAGTAGTTAAGAAGTTGCTTCTTGCGTCAGGTTGGCCGACCTCAGTAGCAAATGTCAGGCTCTGGACTGCAACATCCTTTAAGAACCCGTCACCATCTCATAATGCACGGTTTGCCAAGATGTTAGCAGTAAAACAAGATTAAACAGTCCACATACACCCTGAAAAGTTAAGAAAAATAAATAATTTTGATTGATCTATCCAGTGACTGAAACGAAGTCTATAAGGTGTGGGATGTCAATCAATGACCTTTGACTGCTCATCATTTTTCAGATAGAGTTTTGATGATTACATTTGAAGAAAAATGTAAGCCCCAGGTCCTCACAAAATACTTTTTTAACCTAGAATCATGTATGAAGACAGTTTTCTTGTAAGACAACCAGGAATATGTTTTTCTGTGGAATTGTCAATATACATTTTACTTTTTAAATTTTGAGAATTTATCCTGGTAGATTAGGACTATAGAACATCCAGATGTAATATAGTTTATTACAATAAAATAGGAAAACCAGATCTGGGAAGAATGACAACAAGCAGGTCATTCATTCATCCTTAAAGTCTGTTTCACAGCCCAATAGATGGCTAGATATCTATCACAAGGATTTGTCGTTTTTATTATTGACAATAATAGGCGCAATCCAATTGACTGACCATGTCAAGGACACTAATAGTGAGAGTATAAAGCAAAATACAACAAGTGTGTGCATAGAGCATCCATCTCTGCTGAAGGACCTTACAGTAGGAGTCTGCTGTTGCATCTAGATCCCCGTTTGAGTGATTTTTATTAATTTTCAGCCCGGCGCATCCTGCTCACCATCCAAATGCAAGCCGACAAAGTAGAGACTCTTGTCACCTGCCCCTTGCCAGGGACTGAGCCGTCTGTTAGTTACACAAGATTGCCCTTGACTGCGTCAACAACACACCAGTCCTGATGACTTTAAAACACACCATAGAATATTCTCATTTGTATGTGCTTCAGCAGAAGATGAAGACAAAGGTTTGTCGGTTCCTTACATTTCCTAACCTAACTTTATTAAAGTAATAATTTCAACCTCCCTATCCGTAACTATAGTTATTTTGCCATTGAGTCAAAGTGTTTCTGTCAATTGAAATTAAATAGCATGTATACATTCCAGACTGTACTTCTGTGAGTATGATTCTGTCTGTGTGTTTTCTTGTCTGTCTTGCTGTATCAAGCAACAAACTTATTTCTGAGTGGTGACGCTGATGCTTAAGTGCCCAGAGGTGTATTCAGACTAAATGCAAAGTGAAGGTTTGCCTTGATTAATTCATATGATCTTGGCTGCTGTGTTTGAGTTAACACGTAATTTTTCATTGGACTTTTTAATCCAGTCTCTGTGCATTTAGAAATTCAGTTTACAGAAGTCAAGGTGCCTTTTTTTTTTTTTTAAATGTCACTTTTTATCTAAAAGGCCGTTTCCACAGCAGTTATTTTGAAATAATTAAATTAATTTCTCAGTCGTGGCTTATTGGCACACTTTAAGAGAACAGAGCCATCTTTAAGTTTATTCGTAACACCTCTGCCTGCTAGAAGTAAAAATGTCTGCAGTGAAAAGGGATGATCCCTATAAGTGTAACTTCAAGTCTAAATCCACCCAGTGCATAATTTTGAAAAATGTGTGGGCATAGGGTTGAACGATAAACAATTGGAAATTAGCAATTTGTGGCAGTGGATTTAATGAATTGAATGTTCATCACACAAATGACAAGAATTAGCAAGCTAGTGCCCCCCATGGTCTCTTCACCTCACTCCCCACTGGAGGGAGACTACTTTTCCGTGAGGAAAATGGCCGTTAGCTCTGGAGACTGAGTGCAGCCACTGTAGCAACTCAAATTCAGCCAGTGCAAACCCCTGCATCTCCGTCCTTGGAGCGGCTAACCGCTCTCCTCCCGGTGAAAAAGTTTCATTGCAGGGCACAAGTACCCAGCGCTGCCACTCAGCCTGCTGTTCCGCCCCTTTTATGTAACCAATGTGACCAGGTGCTGCAACAAGGCCCAGATCGGGTTCAAATTATACTTCATACTGCACATTTAACACTAGCTAGGATACATGTGGCAGTGGTTGACTTAATGAGACCAAGGATTACCTCGAGATTACATTTATTACAACAAGAAACACTTTGACAGGGTATTAAAATACAGGACGTCCATCACATCCAATAGGTTAAAAACAACAAAACAAGTATATATAATATACTTGGAGATACTGATTCATAATTAAAAAGGGTAACTAAATGAACTAACGAACATAAAACCACACAAAACAATGCAAACAAAAACTAAGCAAAATCATAAATAAGTAAATTAGTAAAACAAAACAGCAGTGGCAGTCAGCGTCTCTAGTCTGCTCACTGCATAACCCCCATCCTCGACCGGGAAATGAGAATCTAAGGGGCTGGACCTAGAGTAAAAGACAAAAGGGTGAAATCCACGGCAAATATGCCTCAATTATATCCCTCAGAGAGCGAAAGAGGCAGCTCATGGTGTGGCTTATATGTGGTGGCCCAAACAATTGTGAATCAGGAAGTAGGAGGGTCTAAGGCCTACCCAGCGCTACAGTAGCCCAGGAGGAACATTTCATTAGACTGCTACACCAGCATAGCACGAAGGCATGATGGAATTAGCAAGCTAACTTTCGCTAGCTAACTAGCCAGCTGCGGAATGAGTACAATTTACAAAGTTAATGTTTCATCTACACACTCTTGTATACAGCATTGGAAACCACATAGTTAATGCCAGATAATCACGGGCATTAACACTGATCACACACTGATTGACCAGATTGTGTAATGTCTCCAAATCTCCAAATGCACAGGCTACTGCTAGTAAGCAGGAAGGTTCTGTCAGACAGAAATGGTCACACTGCTCTTTACGACCAACCAGTCAGTGTGTTGCGGATGTACCACCATGACAAATCAATTTGTCATCATCACCATCCTGCAACCTACCAGCTGTGATCCTAACGTGAGTCAATGGACACTCAGGATGACTGATCCTGCATCAGTTACTTAGTGAGGCCAATAAACCATCAGCCTGTACGGCCTGGATACAGTCATTAGTGTAATATGATAAATAGAACCCAGATTAAGAAACACAATTTCACTCTTCTAATATGACTGGAGGTCTCATTTGGAGATATGGCTAATCTTTAAACGGCTCTCCATCTCCATCATGGTGCCTCTTCTGAAGCCCAGTGAGACAGTTTCTCTCCTCCTCCAATGACATCCCCATTAGAGCAATGCTGTTGATAAATGCGAGGCAGATCACAAAAAGGGTGGTTTTATTTGAACATGCTCCTTAGGCTGCACTCCAAGACAGGCCAAGCCTCCATTTCCCACCCTTTTAAATTACACCCTGTTTCTTCACACAGTCAACCGACTGACTGACTATGAATAATGCAGCAGGGTAATCAGGGCCTCTCAATGGATGTGCAGAGCATGGAAGGGATTGATAAATCTGCAACCGCATACTATATGCGTAAAACATAATCTAAACACCATTGTAAAGCATCCTGAATGAGGAACAACACTTAATTATTGATGAGGACACTTACAGACTTCCTTCAGATCGATAGCATACCATTTTCTGGATTTGAATCATCAACTAACCAGCAGGATGCAGATTGTCAAGAACATGGCTGAGCTCTTAATGTACACTAAATCTTCGCCCCACCATGACTACTGGAAATACAGTAGTGAAGAGAATATATTGTTATCATTGGGGAGAGATCAATCAGGAGCATTCAAGGGGTGCCAACCTCACGCCGCAGGTCTCCATACTGGAAAGATCAGTTGCAGTGGGCAGACTGTTATCAGTGCAACTAGCACTTCAATTATTACAGTAGCAACGTTTAGATTCAAGATAATGGCAGAAACAAGGAAGGGCTTTGCCACGGAGCAACAGTGTTTTTCGCAGGTTCCCTTCGTAATTAAAGCCACTGATACATGCTGCCCATCAAATGAACTGGCTCTGGAGTCTAAACTGTACACCCTGATACCTAAAGGAACAACCAACTGTTATAATTGCTGAGCTGCCCTATTTCTACCTTTTCTCACATTTAAAACAAGGACTACTTTATGTGTAAACACATCCCTTTTTTCCAAGAAGAAATGGAGATGACTACCTCCCGACACTGCTCAAATCACTTGTGCAATTTAAAAATATGAAGGTTTTTAAAAGTGATTTGAATGCTTTGAATGTTCTTGTAACAACAACAGTAGCTTACCCATTAATCTCCTGCCAAATAGTGCACCCTCAGTGGGTTGCAGTGAGCTCACATCACCCACCTTGTTTACAAGCTATGACCTTCCTCATTGGTAGTGAGGGCTTGTGTCAGAAATGGTCACACTATAGCAACAGGCCAGTAGATCTCACAAAACAGCAAAAAGTGGTCACATTGTGTTATAATTATGATCATTATGCATAGTATTTTTGTATATATTTTTGCGTTATTTACATTGTTGTATATGAATTCCTGCTGAGTTGATTTCTGATTTGAGCCATGAGGGGCATTGCTTCACCAGTGAGAGATCTTACAGCACATACGACCTCCACCAAGTAGGTAAGGCAGCTTGTATGTTGGCTGAGAGATGAAATCTGGTTACTGCTTGTAATGCTTAGAGTGCACATGCACAGTAAAATGACAGTTGAGTGGTCTTTTAGTGAATAAATCAAACCACAACCTTGATAATCTGGCGACAGGGATCTGTGGGATGTTGTGCCTGGATAATGTAGCGGTGTCAGTCCAATAAATCGGATTGAGACAAGTTCAGTTGATTCTGCTGACATTTTCTAATTTATTGTTATGGAACAATAATCATGGCTCTCAAGCCAGCCCAGATGTTGTTGAGCTGGCCACTCTTCCCAGCAGTCAGTGCTTGCTCCTCATTCTGAGGAAATCATAGGGGCTCTTTGTTGCACACAGTGTGAGGAATTATTAGGTTTGACTGGACATTTTAGTCACCAAGGAAACTCAGTTATTCAGCTATTGAGACCAACAAACCTAATGGTTTTGTTTCTCTCTTTTAGTTACTAAACAGTGGAAATGTATCTTTTTTTTATTTATTCAACTGTTTAGTATACACACAGAATGCCTTTATGCAAGAGTGACCGGTTGAAGGAGAAACTGCATTATTAGGAATACATCGTGAAGTTTTCTCTGTATTTTACATTACAAATTTCAAACAATGGTATTGAAATCATATTCCTTCTTAAGCATTCAACGATTGTTGAAATAGTATAACATGCCACACAAGAAAGAACATGCACAATGTGATTTCCTCTGCAAATGGCAGCATTTCATCATTGATTGCTTGGTACTGTTTTTGCCAATGAAACGCACTGGGCACAGTTGGTAAAACTTGAATGGCCCATGTAAGAAAAACTAGATCACATCAACAACCCAGAGCGTGATTCTCTGCAGTGGTGAGATTACAACGCTGATAATAGACCACCCTTATGCCACATACACACAATCACACAATAGAGCATGGGACCAAAATGCAATTTCCATGCAAATTTTTAAGCACCCTTACAAACAGATTTCCATATTCTGTGTGATTGTGACTCAAAGTCTCTGTTTATTCTGCTTAACCTTTGGATTTATTAATATATTTTTATTTCCCCCTTTTGCTCCATTCCTCCTTCTCTTCTTATGTCTTGACTTAATGCAGGTCTTGTGCATTGACCAGAATGTACGGACACAGGGCTGTTTTACCCTCCTGTTCTTGTCGCTTTATTTATTCATGTGACATCCTGTCCTTTTGCCTCATCCAGCTCAGTGCTTTGCAGAGATACAGATGCTGTAGATTGCAGACACATTTGGGTTGCTCAAGCACTGATCTTATGCCAGCCACTCAGACAACACCATTAATCTCTCTTATCAGCATCTCAGTGGGTGCTCTGCCCCCGGAATGGTATGTTCTACGTTGGGCTACCATTTCTCAATGGATGCTAAATAAACCACGTTGCTTCCTCTGATTTACCCTCAGTACTGATGTACAGCCTATAGCTGAAGAGACCAAAAAGGGCCATCGCTCTCCCAGTGGCATTGACCACTTTGTTATTGTTAGTGCCTTCAAAGTGTTCCTGGCCTCTTACACAAACGGCTTGACAATTTTGTAATTGCATTGTGTGATAAAAAGCTAATTAAGTTATGGAAGATCTCTTATCTGTTTTATTTTCCTCGACGCTATCCAGGGGATGACCTTGATAAGATCCGTTGGAGGCTGCTGGCTTTTTTTCACTGGTGCTCTGTGTTAATAGGGACAGTGATAACTACTGTGGATGGAGATGAGAAAGGGCTCCTTGATGACAGTAAGTTTAACACAAGATACAGAGATACAGGCGATTAAAGACATGGAGTGCCTGTGGGAATCACCCACCAAAAAAGTTCTGGTTCTTGTGATCTCATGAACAACTTATAAGACTTGGAAGCTTAATGAGTTGAATTATTTTACTGACACTTGGAAAATAAGGGTTGACTGCTGTCTTATGAAGCAAGACAATATGCTCACGCTTGCAAATTTGCACCATAAGCAACGGAAAATGACTTTGTGGAGCCCCTGGTGCTTTACAGCAGGCGTTGGAGATGTGGTTACACTGGGAGCAAGCATTAAGCCGAGACAACACTGCACACACTGGGTACGCTGCACTTCCACATGAAAGGCGAGATGCAAAAATCATCCAAAGCAAACTCATCTCCGCTGGGCAACAGTGCCCGCTGTCACTCAAAAACCAACAGGGACACACACCGCTCAGGCAGACATGCACACATACACCCACTTATCTATTTCATTCAGACTGCATCTCTTTACTCCATTCAGTTCAGTGTGGTGATTCATCAGGAACCACACAGAGCTGATAGCCTGTGATAGCGTATTAGGATAGATTAGGATTGTGCTGTCTGCGCAGGAAATACATCTTAGTCTGGGATTTATTGCGCCTGGTGGCTTGTTTACGGTGCAAAGCATGGCTAGCTGAGCAAGCGTAGCCTCAGACATAAAACATTGTTTATTTTAGTTAGGGATGCCCTGCTGGACATATATGGCACAGGAATGGTACTAACTAGCGTTTTCATTCAGTCACATGCACAACAGGGATACTGTAATCCACCTGACACTGCAGGAAACATAGACCTTGCCACAAATGGCCCTCTCTTCCATCTAGAAAATCAAAGATATACAAGTTGTATACACACACACATTCGTGTAAATCAGGATATCATGATAAAGTTGTGTATATTAAAACCACACTAATAAACACAAATGTCCATCAAGGAAGAGTTTAAGATCTCCACACCTCATTGTTTCTACACTTGGCTATTTTGCAAGAGCAGACAATGTGGCTTTATAGTTCTATTGTGTTGAGAACGTATCTGGGAGAAAATTTGACTGCTCTCAACATGTATCATCTAAATGAACTGCTATCCTCAGCGCTCATCCAGGCCTTGTTTGGTATTAAATAATTCAGAACATTCTCTTTTGCAAACTTCCATTGCATGCACATTACGTATGTGCTTGCAGTCTTCCTTGTGTTTCAGAGGTGTAATATATTACATGGACCCATGATGCATTGGAGACTGATGCACATACTGGATGTATATATTTCAGCCTCACCTGCCCAAGGGTGGTTTGGGCAGGTGGGGAAACTACAATCCTGTTGTACATCATTCCCTGCACTATTCTACAATACTGTTCTAATTTTATAGGAAAGCAGCAAATAGCAAAGACAGTAATGCTAACTTTAACTGACAGTCCACTCATTTCCTTTACATTAAATATTGCATTTTGTTTCCAGCTATTCTTTAAATCGCGGAAAATTAGCTTTTTCTTAATGGCTGACTGTGGTCTTTTTGTATTCATGCAGCAGGAGGTTTGCACTCTAACAAAGCCTCCATCAGCAGGACTTGTCTTGAACACCTCTTCTTGCAGAAATACAACTGTCCAACAGGCTAATTATTTCTTTGGCATGTGGCCTTTCCAATACAGAGAGAGAAAATCAGAGCCGTGTTATCACTGCTACAAGATGACCTGCTGACAGCGACTGGCAGGGACCCTACTGGGATTGCTGTATTGATCAGATGTGGTAGAACCCCCATCACAGTGGAAATAGACTGTTAACATGTGAGCAGACCCAGGGGGTCAATTAAAAATGTATACTGTTTAACTAACTTGAGTGAGAAAAAGAGGAAAAGGAAAAAGACAAACAATCAAAATTGCCTACATGGCAGAGGCATAATTCCACATACAGTACATACACATATCATATCATCATTCTTAATTTCATGCAATCTTCCACAGAGACAGATATTGGATTTTTCTTTTTTTTAATATTGGGTGAACAGAGCCCCATATTGACGGACTATTGGAAATGTGCCCTTCAATGACTACCCACAGCACACTGAAATTTGTTCTTGACAAACAGGCTCATTATTGGATGACTTAATGAAAGCCTTCTATTCAGAATAGATTCCTCTTTTAGACAAATTATGTACACGTGGCACCAATAAATTAGAAGTCTAGAAAGGCACAGCAAGGCTCTGTCAGCACCCACTCATTTGGACAAATTCCTGCATGCAGAAGGAGTAATGAGCCCAGATCACCGCAATGATTGTAATTATGACATTGTTTTGATCAATTAGTCCTCAATATTAGACTGGTTTCAATATGATGGATTAAACAGTCCTTTTGGATTGGACAGAACAAAACATAGCCTTTTGGACTCGCTCCAAATACACTAATTCCCCTTTAACTGTTATGTGGAAGGGCCTGAAGAAATTATAAAATATTGACAATTTAACATTTAGGAAAAAACTCAAAGACATCTTCCTCTTCAAAACTCCTCTTTTATTTACTTTACTCCTTCTAACTCTGTTGCCATAGTTCTTCCCACCATAATCACTGTCCTTTTTTGCTAAATTACCCTTGCTGTCTGCAGTGTAGTAAGCAGAAACCCACCTTGCCCTGAGTGGTCTCTGAGTTAGAACTTATCTCTGCTAAACCCCTGCATTTCCAAAGATCCAGGTCTCAGGAGTGCCTTGTCTGTTTCTCCGTCACTGGCTTGTATCCTTTTCCCTTAATAATGTGTGTGCTTAAAAGCATTCTCTTGATACCTAGCTTGACATCAAGACGACATCTGTTTTTAATATTACACATAACACTGAGAAATGCCAAAACAGTAAGCCTATTCATTTCAGATTACACAAAGAAATAACTAAGTCCCTTTTTTTGCATGCACCAGGTCAATAACAAAAGTGTTAACGAAAGTGATTACTCATACAATGACAGCCCACTCATCAAAACAGGCCTAAATGAAGCTGTGGCTTAATTAAAAAAAAACAAAAAAAATAACTACCACAACCCTTCTTGTGTGAGACGTGAATAGTGGAGGACTTCAAACATCTTCCTTTCCACACATTGCCAAATACTGTAGGCTGCATGATTCATTGTGGCATTATAATACAAAGAAAGGTGACATATAACCACCTTTTGAAATGCTGAACAACACATCCGTCTGATTCGGAGCAAGGTTAGCATTCATTGGTTTCTGGTCACCTGATGAAATAAAGTCCAATATTCATTCTCCTTTTTGCTCGGCTTTCACTCCACACCAACTCATAATAAAAATATTCAAAACAACTACAACAAACACAATAATAACAATAATGATAGTAATAATACTAATAATAACATTAGAATCATATATAATGTATTGAGTTCCATTCAGAGTATAACACAACACCATTGGCACCACCTTGCTAACTTTTTCTCTCTGCAAAACAATGCAAAGAGAGCCATGAGAATGAACCACAACAGTAGCGTTGTAAGATAGAAATACAACAAAAATCCACTGAAATGTGCTTCAAAGCTGTATTGAGCTGGGGATATCTGCAGTCATAATTTCACATAATTTTTGACTTTGTACAAATGTCATTAGTTTGGCTCAGGGCACATTTGAGGTCAACGTTTCCGTGAAGAAATTAAGTATATGCTTCTGCTCATGCAAATGCTTCAAGAGTCTAATTTGTTTTACCTTTAACAATTTACTAATGTTGATACTGTTATAAAAATGCCATAAACCCATGTTTTAGCCGAGTAACTTAATATTTGGGTACTTTTTAGAAGAGCTTATATTTTTTACGTATTTGTAGGCCTTTCCAGCCAAGAACACACACTTATATATTCCTGTAGCCCCAGAAAGTAAAAAAAAATAAAATAATTTCTTTATGAATAAAATTGCTTTGATGCCTTGAAGGTACCACACTACTTTTCCTTGAATTGGATTTTAATATTTCAGTAGGCACTCCATCTTTAGAATATTCAAGGTTCAATATCAATAAGACATGGTTTACAAGTAACTACAATTTTGTTGACAGCCTTTTGACACACATGAATGATGTAGACCACACATGGACATGCATATTCTTTGCCTTAAGTCACACATGCTTGTAACAAGACATATGCATATAAATGCTTCAACACCATTGTCCTAGAAAACCAGTATTATTAGCACTGTACCACATATACCTGGGGGATCGTGAATGTATTTTGAGCATATAACGACTTTGAAAGTTATCTCTTTAATTATTTTTATTTGATCGCTATCTCCTTCCATATGTATTTATTGCAAATTTACTCATTCATAACTGATGCAATTAATGGCATTACAGTATGGGTCAGGCAGCAACTTATCACTTGTGAAGATTCATACTGGGGTTTTCAAATATTCGTTACAATGTCCCTTCCATTTATTAAGTGTGGCTCCAGCTACAGGGGTCATAGACCCCTATAGCAAAGCGCACTTCATGTTCTCCTGCGGGCTTAATAATCATCATAGTCCCACAAAAACTTTGGCGCGTATCTCCTCCCACAGCGTTGCCAGCACATGCGTAAAAAATACATTAAAACGTGCGGCCTGATCGGGAATCATGTGCTATGACTTTTCTAAGAGATTCGACCGGCCATTTTCCAGAAAAGTGCGAAAAACAGCGAGAAATTGTCCCATTCACTTGACTGGGGTTTCGGACTGAAGAGAGCAAAAAAACATACATCTTTGTGCCCACAGTGACTCGCCATAATTTATCGTAGAGAAATGATTTGAAGTTTAAAACATTGACAAAAGTCTGGAGTTTATTTGCCCAATTGGGCATTTTTTGATAGCTAGCACAGTTTTCATGTAATTTATTGTTCAAGTTTAGGAAAATGAGGGGAACCATTTCAGAGTTTACAATGGGTGTGTATGGGGAAGGTTAGAGCTGTGATGTCATTCCTAGAGCACGAGGAGCTGTGTCCTAACGAACCTTTTTGTATTTGTATTTTGCCATTCACTCCACAATATTGACTTTTGAGGCAAAATTTGTATATGAAAACGTTGGAAATATTGTGCCGGTGGTACACATGCGTCGTGGAATCCAACAAATTTATACTGTTTTGTCAGCAAGCCTGAAAGCGACATGAAGACCGGCCAACTGCTCCATCAACCTCCATGTTAAATCGGACCACAATTTTCTCTCTTGACGGAAACGTGAGCACTTTACAAACTGAATTTACTCTCTCATTTATAAATCCTTACAAATATTTAAGTAGACGGAAACGTTCTCAGAAGTCTTGTTCTTCATGAATGAACTTTTCTGTCTACCTGTCTGTCTTTCTGTCTTCCCTTTCATCATAAAAGCCCCATGATTTAAGTGTATCTTAACATAAAGCTCAAATGAGGATTATTGTATTAAATAGAACATAAATACACAATTGTACACACTATTTTGTTATGTAATCACGTGATATGTTGCAGCAAAGTGCTGTCCCATTCATATTTACACCATCAAGCCCTCACAGCTAATGTTGGCATATATATATATATATCCAATCCACACATAGGTGCACGCGCGAACGGGCGTGCACGTGGTAATATGGTCGCGTGCACTCAGACTCTTGACTTTTGATCATATTTATGCAAAAAATGAATAATATATATATATATATATATATTTTTTTTTAAGTCAAGGAGTTATTGATTCTTTAGAGATCAAGGACAATAGGGGCTGGTATTCATATGTAATCATGTGATATGTTGCAGCAAAGTGCTATCCTTCATGGCTCTACTACTACAGCTTCAATAACAATTGGACTTTGATTTGAGAATGATGTTCACTGTCATGGATTATATATGTAAAGCATGCAATATTATATAATAATAATACTAAATTGTATTTGTATAGCACTTAAAAAAGGTATTCAAGGCACTTAAATATAAATTCCAATAATAAACTGTAGAGGGCAAATGATATTGGATGTGATTGATAACAGTCCTGCTGCTCTGGTCTTTGGAGAACAAAAGTAGTAGATTTGATTTGGCAAAAACGAGGTTGGCAATGCATTGTACTGATGTTTTTCCATGAGGAGAGGTGCTTCCCCCAGAAAAAAAAACACCATTCATTTATTTCACAGTCATATGTGTAGCAAAAATTAAGGTTGTATGTTTTTCTGTGTGAGGAAGCTGACCTGATGCCCAGCATGTCACGTACAAAGTATAGTCCACATCAGACATGTTTTTGCCAATGCACTTCTGACCCAGACTAAGCAGGCAGGATATTTGAGTGCAAAACAACACCAAAATCACATCGTAATCAGATTACTATAGACATGCCCTTTACTGTGCCTCTCATACCATGATGGCAGTTAAGTTCACAGCATTTTACCAACATATCACTCATGTGCTGATGGTCAAAGCCCTTTGTTTAGTCAACATCAAATGAATTGCATAGTCTCTAATAAGGTTAATGTCTGTAGATTGCTAAAATATAATTTGTTAGAATTGTACATTTGTTTCACTTAAGGACAAAAAGGCAGTCTATCTGAACACTGACTAAACACACATGAATTTAAAATAGATTAAACGAAGGTATGGTGAAGGAGAATCTATGATTTATTTGCCCTTGCAAGGAAATGGGATGCTGTCTTACTTTTTTCTGCCACAGTGTTAGACAATGAGATGAATGGTTGCATTAAAAGATAAAAGAAAAGGGAAGAAGAACTGAATACAAAGGGGAACACGAGCGTAGCTGCAGAGATATGACCTATAATTCTTTTCATGATGCAAGCATTGACCTGCAATACCATTCTTCACCCTGCACTCTGTCTCTTTCTGTTGTGGCATCTGGGTTCTTTCTCTGTTGGCTCCATGCAGCACAGGAAATGCCTCAAAAGTCCCTGCAATTTAAAAGTAGAGTATGTCTATTCTGTCATTGTTCTCGCTTAACACACTGCATACAAGTGTATCTGCCCTTGTGATCTCTATTCTGCAGTTCTTCAGAAGGAGAACGAGTTTGTGTGTGCAACCGTGTGTGTTTCAGTGTTTTATTGTTGCCCACTGAGCCCTTCTCGCATGACATATCTGAGAAGTGATTATGTCTGCCGGGGATCTCATGTCTGGCTAAAGGATGGGAACAGACTCGATTGTGATCTGCTTCTTTTGTTCTTGACTAAGCAGCATGGAAACAAACATTGTTAGTCTGGCTTCTACTCCTGTAGTTATTCCTTTTATTTTGTTTCATTACAGAGTACCACATCAAACAAGTGGCTATGTGCTCTATGCCTCCAATATGCCTGTATTGATCTGGACAGTAACTGTGTGTCTTTGTGCTGCTGCTGTCACCTTGAGTCATGCCTGGAGAGCAGCCAGCCTACTTGTAGCCAGTTTGCATCACACTAACAACACATAGTGTTTTCCTAATAGGATTGTCATAGTGCTGGTATAGGGCCAATCTAAACACAGTGCTTTTACAAATGGCTGATTACACTTGGAGAAGACCCGAGTAGGGCCTAATGCCTTTACTTATCAGCAGGGAAGTACTAGCTGGAGTGAAAAGCACTTATTAGTCACATTATTTGCTTGCAATTCCCCCCCCCCACGAGTGTAGACCATATGACAGAATGAAAGATTCAGCTACTTGGAGATCTGGGTCATCTACAACCAATGCAAGTGTTAGCTTACACACAAATATGCACATGGATGGGAACACACCTAGTCACAATCAATAGTTATCATGCTACTGTTGCGGGACACAATATCCAAACGTTATTGTCTTTTGATGTTAAGAGGCTCTTACCTCACATCATTCCATAAACCACAACATATTTATTGAAGGGATGTCAATGCAGAATGCAGATGATAAAACTGCACCCTCTCCAGATTCAAATAGGATTTACCAAAATTGCAAAACACATGTGCTCTTATCTGATTATTTGTACAATGGCATGGTGCAAATATGTCAAACAGTAGAATGCATGCACACACAGGCAAAAAGCAAGATGGGGGTAAACACACAGCATTGGCAATAGTCTGTTGCATTATTTTTCTAGCGATGCGAACAACATATCTACGTCCAACTTTTTTTTTTGCAGCATGTTATTCTCAAGGTTAGAGATTCTATTTTCCTATTGGCATGATAAAAATCGCTAGTAACATACATGTTTTATATGCACATTCAAAAAAAGCACCCCTTTTTTGGCCCTGTGTTCTTTAAAAAAAATCTGAGACGCACATTTCATATGTAGTCATACATATACAGAGTGAGTACACAAAGTAGCAACTGAACAAAGTGATTTGATTTACAGCATTCGGTGACACTTTGCTGAGTATGCTTATTATTTTTATGCAATACTCCATTTCATATTCTTACTGTCAACCATATATATTTATGTGAGCAGCCCACAACACCCAATGTCTACTTCTGGCCATATGGAGTCTGGGAGAGATAGTTTTATTCAAGAGTCCCTCGTTTGCTGTAAGGATCTGATTAACTTTATTATGTTAATGCTTTGAAATGATCTTGTGTCATTAAGAGTCTTGAAATTGCCTGTTACTATGAATATCGGCCCATTTTTGTTAACCCTGCAAAGCATTGGCAACTTCTCTGCAGTCCAGCCATGGACCCTGTAATCTCTATAACGAGATATCTGCATATAAATGTGAAATCTGAAAACAAGGGAGTTTGGTTTCAGAAGCCTTTTGGTTTCCATTTGTATTCTGAGCAGTAATGACTATTCACGTTTGAGCAGACTTTGGTTGCATGCAGGTAAACAGTGCATGCAGAATCGGAACCCGTTGGCTATAACTTCACAATGATTTAGCTTTTTATTCATCTCTATATATTTACAGAACTGGGTGAAGTTCATCACCAGTGTGGCAAAAGATACATCCCTGGCAGGCCGGAGGGCTCAAGCAGGCGTAAGCATATGCTGCAGGCATACCCATAGTTCTGGAACTGAGGGCTGTCCATTCTGTCCGCCAACTATATTTCCAATCCGTAAGGCAGTAAAAGAAGATAAAGCAAGTTTTCCACCAACGCAGAGAGGATATGATCGATATGGGCTCCAACACCCACAACTGGCCATGTTCACTGGTGGCAAATCAGGTGAGGTTTCTACTCATCACCCACTTAAGTTGTTTGCTGGTAGTTTATACGAAACTTTACAATCTGTACACATGACATCCCTATCCCGGGACCTCACATCGGATCAGGAAAAACTCCCCCAATAAAGATAGTAAAAACCCTTTCACAGGGAAAAAAGGGGAAGAAACCTGAGGGAGAGCAACAGAGGAGGATCACTCTCCCCGGATGGACAGAAGCAATAGATGTTATGTGGCCAGAATGAATAACGTAACGGAGTTACAGCACATTCAATGAATGTGACAGAAATTATTCATATAAAAATTGTGAAGTATGATTGGCAGAGAAATGTGTGACCCTTATAATACCTTATTTGAAATCCTAACATTACATAGTATTTATACAAGTGACAATTTTTAAAAACAAAAATAATGAATGTCATTTCTTCCTTTCTGAGTCACTGAAATAAGGTCTGACACCGGAGAAAACTGGAGACATATATATTTATATACACATGTATTGTAAGGTTATCAACCTTCCATCAAGAAGATTGAGTGTTCAAGGTTGTTTCTTTAAGGTGCAAGTACAGATCCTACAGCTAAACTAGCATCTCTCTCAAATGTACTATTCTGACCATCTTGTGGACAAAGTGAACAAAGGTGATGCAGAATCCAGCCATTTATCAACCATACCAGATTCACCAAATCCTTAAACTAATGTTAAAATTCCAATTCAGTTCTTTATTGTGTCATCTCCCCTTTGTAAATGTGCACTAGACCTGGTTGTAGAGCTTATAAACAAATTCAAAGCAATACTTGACCAAGACAGCAGGCCTGTAACCTCTTAACCCTTCAGGGTCTTAGGCCTTTTTCTTGATTTTACATAATTTCTTAAATTCACCTTTTAACCCTTCTGGGTCTTGAAGCGTGGGGGCTTGATTGACGATGTTTACGTTTTGTAAATATTAATAGCTCCGCAATTGAACAGCTGGCGCAGGTAGAAAATCCATGGCCCGCCACTGATACATACAGAGTACATATGGTGTTCTTGTTCTGAAAACTGTTCTTGAAAAAACGAAACTGAAACATGCACATTGTGTTAACATGGAAAATAGTTTTTAGTACATATTTTGACTCAAATATATAGTAAATATTTTGTTTGAAAACAAAAACTGTTGTAATATTAATTTTTCATTTGCACACACCCCATGAAGCTTGGTCTGTAGTATGAAGTCATTTCTCAGTCCCATTTTATCTCAGTCTCTCTCTCATTTTGCTGAAAGTAGTGACAGACAACACTTCTACTCAAAAAACGATAATACAAAATGTAGCATTTATTTACATGTATCTACCATTATATTCATATATTCCACTGCTTTTGTGAAACTAATACCTTTGGTAAGCCAATTTCAAGCACCAAAACACTTCGTCCACATGAGTAAAGGTATGTTTTCACAAGAGATATGAAGAATTTAAAAAAATCGAGCTTACATTTTTCAGCTTTAGTGCCATATTATCTCTTTACCAGTGGCAGGCCGTGGATTTTGGTACCTACGCGGCGCACCCACCCCTCAACAGCGCAGAGTCACGTCCTCCTCGTTGTCTCCTCTAAATGTGTTCTTCAAGTGTCCTGCTGCGTGTCCCATGCGGTCCACTCACCACATAAATCACCAGAAGCTAATCCGTTTCTCAGGCTTCAGTTTGATAGTCAAGGTAGCTTCTCGCTTCAAGCTGCTTCATCTTCTTCTTTTTGGGTTTAAAGGCGGATTTATCCAACAAAAGGTGCATTACCGCCACCTACTGCCACAGTATCATTGACATATAGTTTAACCGGCTCTCGATTCCATAGAGAAACAGAGGTGAAACTGATTGTGAGCAGACCCTTAACAAGAAGCCGCGCATGTGCTCTGTTGCTCTGCTTCCAGACAGCAGGCTGGAAGCAGAGCAACAGAGGAACACAGGAGCTGTGCAATGAGAAAATAAGCTAATAGGGACACATTATTATACTAAATGTAGTGTATTTGTGAAAAACAATTACATTATAAAATAGATTTTGATATATAAAAAAAGAAAAATACATTTAAACTTTGTGATTCTGTTTAGGCCAGCAGAGAAAACTTAGCAGGCCCTGACGGACCGCCACTGCTCTTTGCCCTTGTGCCTTAGGACAATGGTGCCTCATTATACACAGAGCTGAGATTGTTCTGCAATTTTTGATGTAACACATGGGTATATATCTCATATGTAAGTGTCTTTAAGGGCCATAATGCTGTTCCATGATTTGTGGGTGCACATTGGGTCACCCTTTTTCTGTGCATCCTGTAAAATGGCGTGGAGGCACAGCTGTTAGTCAATGGAATATGCTGAAAACATGAACATGTTTAAAAACATAAGGGCTCACACAGAGCAGAAGCAGCAGTGCTTTAACACTAAGCACTTTATTCAATTCACACGGTGGCTGATAATGCCGGTCATTATCTAATTGTCACTAGCACTTTTTTTTTTTTAATATGAAATCACTGCATGTTATTTACTGTAGACTAAAGCAAATGTATCATGAGCAAAGGTGGAGAGGCTGTGCAATAAAACATGCAGCCGTGTACATGAGATCTAAATACCTGTGGGGATCCCCTGCTCCAATCTCTCATACCTTGCAGTAATGCTGACAGCTGTAGCTGCACTGAATTCCCCACCTGCCTACACTAATATATATATTACGCTCGATAAGTTGGAGTCAGGGAGCAAAATGTACATTTCATGGTTTTCCCTGATGCAATTAAAGACTGCTAAACCATGAGCAGTGGCCCGGTCTGTTCCATAACCATGAAGCGGAATATTATATTTCCGACCTCCCCCTGCTTGAGCCCTGTGAAAGTGATAAGGAGATGGGGAACTCCCTGCAGGAGACCTCGGATCAAGAACAGTATGTAACCTGCCTGGTCTAAGGACCAATACCAGAGATGATTAAAATGTTACGACCAACATTAGAATTTACATTTAATTATTCTCAAATTCCAAACTCTCAAAAATTAAATCAGGGAAGAGACTATGGTTAGCCTTGCCTGCGTCTTAGAGGTTGACAATATTATTTTGAAACGCGTTGAAGAATTCAGTTTTTTTATTTCTCAGTTTTTAAATTACACATTGGCCTGAGGGGTTTGCAACACACTTTTTTTGCCAAGACAACCTCTGGCTTCGAAAATGACCCATGACTGTCCGTATATGACTTTCTGATCTGCCTCCACACAGCAGTTTACGGTGCTAACAACACTAACAATGGCTAACAAGAGTGCTGCCAGAGCAAACTGTATTTACCTGATTACCCAGCGTTGTACAGTACACTTCCACAAAGATGCGCTCGTTATGAGCGGTAACTGCCATATGAGTGCAATGCAGAGTGTCGGGCCATGAGCTAGCTAACATGTTATACTAACATACACTAAAAAACACCATGGCCATCCCAGCTATGTAAACAATGAATGAAGCAGCTTGAATTACAACACACACAAAAGGTGAGTGACTTAATTCTCTGCTCAGGTAAACATTACTTAACATAATAAATATGTATTTACTGCTATATTAATGTTCTGACAGTAATATAGTGAACATTTTAAGTTTAGTTGAGTCCAGGCAACTTAGGGCCGCCCTGGTGACCTCTGTGTTTAAAGGCGTGGACCACAGGCCAAACGTCAAAGGTTAGGGTTACTTGATTAAAGGTAGGGGAAGACGATGGTTATTAAAGTCAGGGAAAGAAAACAACAATGCCTTATTTTTGTTGAGGTTACAGATATTGGGCCTCATTAAAGAATATATTTGAATTTCTATCCTAAACAATCCTTTGTTTTGTGAGGTACTCTTGTTCCAAGTCGAATTCACCAAACTTCAGAAAAGCAATAGTCAAAACATCAAAACTATCATTGTTGACATGTCTTTTTTTTTTATTTGGTATAAATTCTGTTACTTTTAGTTTGCTGAAAGCTTGCTGAAATTTGCCTTCAAGTTAATCGTTGATACAATTGACAACTCTTCATTTTCAGTTGTCCTCCTATAGACCAGTGATTTTCAACCACTGTACCAGTGTGCCGTGAGAGATAGTTAGGTGTGCCGTGGGAAAATGTCAAATTTCACTTATTCGGTCCCAAAAATATTATTTAGTTGCTGCAAATAATTTGCCATTGTTGAGCCTGCAATATAGTGGCTGGCCAAGTAATTGAATACTCTTCCATGCTATAGGCAGCGCAATAATGACCTACCATAGATGCTGTACTATGCTACAATGTGACATTTTGTAACTTTTTTGGTTGTTGGTGTGCCGCGGGATTTATTTATTGTAGAAAATGTGCCGCGGCTCAAAAAAGGTTCAAACACACTGCTCTAGACAATCTACATTGCATGCATTGGGACAAGGGGTATATGGTATTTGGGTGGACCCAACTGGACGTTGACAGCATTTCATTGTTTAGATGCAAATTCTTGGGGGATGTCTGCTAAGATCTTGCTGTTCATTTGGGATCTGATAGAGGGTTATTAAACGAGAGGGCCAGACTATGAATCTGATAAAGATGTATCTAAAAAGGCAGAGCTGTTTGAAGACTGAAGCCAATTAGACATGATATGCAAAGGCCTCCAAGATTTACATTTTCTTCCATCAAGCGACAGATGGATTTATGTCACTAACACCTCAGATCAGAAGAGGAACAGAGACCAAAGGCACACACATTATTCATTCAACACTGCTGAATGCATAATGTTAAGTCTGTATTCAATATTGTCTCTGAGGGCTGCAGCCATGGCACAGAAATAGGAAACTCTTTACTATATAGCTCATGACTACTAAATTTGAGTTTCTTTGCCAGGAGAGTTTAATTCTGCCTCGATGTATAAAAACAATCAATCTAATTTCAAGCCATTTGCATGGAGAATAAAAAACATCAATGGGATTTTTAAATCATATTTACAGGGGCTGAGTATCTGCAAATATTGGATTTTGCTGTGAAGGGAGCAAATGTGTCAAGGTAACACGGGACACAGGGAAAACAATGACAAAATACCGCATTCAATGGGCTTGTGTAGCTCGTTCAAACTATGCACTGTAGTATCACATAGCAGTCACTTGTATGACAACTAGAAACTGTTAACTATTGCCAAAGAGTTGTGATTAATAGTATAAATAGATATTTGTGATGAAACTAATCGTATTAGGAACCTAGTTTAGAGAAAATAATCAAACCATGCTGTAGGTCGACAAATTTGTCGGGCATCACACGTAAAGCATCGCAAACAATTGAAGTGAATTCAAAACATTTTGTTTTCCAATCCAGGAAAACATTCAGAAGAACAAGAACAGCGGCAAGCAAACGTCACTCGTCGAGAAACTGACAAACTATGAGATTTTTCTTCTTCTTTTGTCAATACCTAAGTGTGCAAATCTTTTTATATATATATATATATATATATATATATATATATATATATATATATAAAGTATTTTTGGAGACTGAATACTTACAATATGCAATACTGCTGTACTATACTGAATATTGTTTTGCTTCTACTACATTTCACTTCACAATATAATTACACTTATATTCCATAATATGTAGGATGTACTAGCCTTTTTTATTTTTATTTGACCATATTATGTCATGCTGTTATACCACTTTACTTTGAGGAGACATCACTGTTAGTCTAAGATAAACACTGAATAATGTTTCCACCAGGTAAACCTGAACATGCACACCTCTCTGTGTGACAGTGATTATAACCGCATAACTATATAGATTATAATTAACTGGAGGATAAACTTGTTTTCTACACGTAGATCTTAAGCCCTTAAGTATAACCTGCAAACTTGTAATCTTTCGGCGAAAATCGCCGTTTTGAAATGAAAATATGTCATCCACGTAAATCGTGTAGATCCGAAGAGTTTTAGTTTTTGGGAGGGGAGGTCAACTGGCCTCCCAGCGTTTCTGAGATTGGAGTGAGATACGGAAAAAAAGATGAGGTCATGATCTTCGCAAATAGAAGATCTTTGATGTGTACA
This sequence comes from Taurulus bubalis, assembly GCF_910589615.1. Lineage (NCBI taxonomy): Eukaryota > Metazoa > Chordata > Actinopteri > Perciformes > Cottidae > Taurulus > Taurulus bubalis. The sequence goes on from NC_136592.1 coordinate 21,355,567, forward strand.
GAGGAAACTCATTTAGGCCACTTGTTTTTTAATTAAAATACAAGTTGGATAAAATCTCCACTTGTCCACTCCTTATATGTAGTCAGGTGTCGGTAGGTAGAACTGCCAGTGCCGCTGACTCGCCGCTCTCCTGGATGGCGCCACACGCTGCCACGGACACTCGCTGTCTCTCCCAACAACGTTAGCTAACGTGATCGCAAGCTGACTAGCTTGCTATTAAACAACTGGTGGGAGGGAAACGAAGCCGCTATAGACATCTTAACGCTGATTAGCCAAGACTCGACACATCAAAGATCTTCTATTTGCGAAGATCATGACCTCATCTTTTTTTCCGTATCTCACTCCAATCTTAGAAACGCTGGGCGATCAGTTGACCCCCCCTCCCAAAAACTAAAACTCTTCGGATCTACACGATTCACGTGGATGACATATTTTCATTTCAAAACGGCGATTTTCGCTGAAAGATGACAAGTTTGCAGGTATGTATACTCTTGATTTGCACAAAAAAAACATCTGGAAAGATTTTTAGAGAAGCCAATGGTAGGCCTATTGAGATTGTTGCAGGTAGGTAAATGGACTTAAAGTGCTTTTCAAATCTCCCAACCACTCAAAGTGCTTTCACACTATTTGTCATTATTCACCCATTCATACCCTGATGGGGAAGGGGGGCTAAGGTCCCATCAGGAGTAACTAATATTCACACACCCTAGGCACAGCTACAGCAATTTGGGGTTAAGTGTCTTGCCCAAGGACAAATCGACATGTGGAGCTGGGTATCGAACCGCCGATCGTCTAATTGAAGGACGACCCTGCTCACCACTGAGCCACAGTTGCCCCTAAACTGTAGTATGCATGTCCCTAGTACAAATAGGACAGATATGGAGAACTCACAAGCATCAGTTTTGGGCAAACATAACAACACTTTTCAGTTTCAAAGCTTTTCAAACAGTGGATAATACTGAAGGTATGCCTTGTGCACATCTCAACTGTATATGGGAACTGCTGCAGAAAGCGATATGCACAAGTAGGAGAGTAGCAATTAGAGGCACTATGGAGTGCTGAGCCATTTTGCTCACAGTGTTCAAGCTGTAATTACGTTCAATTGTGATTTTGTGTGTGTGGCTTCTGAGCTGCTCTCAGCATCATGTTCCTCTCAAATGAGTCCTATGGGGCTCACCATCAATTTCCCTGCTCAGCACTTTCATACCACACCCATTGATGGCCTTCTCCAACTCATTATTGTTGAGCCATGTATGGTTGGGTCGTCACGCCTATATACCCACAACTGCTGCCTCTTCTGACACCGCAAACTTCATCAGTTTAATGCAATTAAATTGCAGAATTTGCATTCAAGAGATTGTCACAACTGAACATAATACATATACAGACATACTGAACATTTCCAAGAAGGATTTTGCAGAGACACACTGATGCAGGGCAAGGACAGAACAAAGTGATGTATGACTTCAAAACACTGAAAAAAACATGCATAAGAGCCTACAGCTACATGCTAACAGATGTGCCAGGCTGTTCATGGCTTGAGCAATAACAATGCCAATATGCTGGTGTTAACACTTTATGTTTGACTTGTTCATCTTAGGTTAGTGTGTTAGTATGCTAACATTTGCTAATTAGCGCAAAAACAAAGTAAAGCTGACAGGGCTCTCAAGTTTTTAAGACAGGTAAGAGTGACATATCCTCCTCCTCCTCCCCCCCATATTATTATTAGCTTTATTTTCATTGGTTGCTGGATTACATTTCACCCAGATACAACAGATACGTATTTCTGATTGGCTATTCGTGTAGCCCATTTCTTTTTTTTGATTGGCAGGGGATTCGGGGGAGACGTGCTTGATTCCTCCATGGTGAGGGCAGCGCGACCAGGTCATGTTTGTGCGCTGCGGCACATTAAATAGCCTAGAGTTTTTTTCAGCGTGAGAAATACGATGTGTGGCGGGAGGGCGTGACTTACGACTGAAATGCGTGACAGTCACGCTCAATGCGTGACACTTGAGAGCCTTGAGCTGATGCTGCGTTCACACCGAAAGCATTGCGAGTAGATTGCATGCAGAGTCAATGCACAGACGCAAATGGTTGATGCGAATGGCGAATGACTGGAGGAGACTGTGTGTGGCTAAGGATAATATTATGAACCCAGACACGATGGCGTTTGATGTTCTGACGTTTAAAGTATGAAGCAGAACTAACTAGTGGTTATTTCAATGGTGGATGGCAAAAAGCCACGGAGAAATGTCAGTTGGTGTCTCTTGATGAAGCAAAAGTCTGTTGACTCCTTTACACTTCAAAATATATTATTTGAATGAACTGAAAATATATTTAAACTGAAGAGGTTTTATATAATTAAATGATATATGTCATGAATTGATAACACATTATTTAAAGGAAATAATGGATTTGAACACAAACATATGCATGTCATGTCATTGACCCATATATATATATATATATGAATATAATATATATATATATATATATATATATCTTTATAAACACAATATTTATCCAATTATATGTGTATGTCTGTGAAACCAATGCAAAAAAAGAGCAGGGTTGTCATATTTTGTTTGACTGTAAAAATACTTTACAGTGAAGAAACAGAGTAAACTCATGACAACAACAGCTGAGGTGGTGACCTCATCAAGTCAGCTGCTGTTCCAATTGAAGAAAGACAGTCCTGCGTCCTCTCGTCCTTGGGAGTCTGGACTCCCAAGTCCAAACTACAAAAGTACACAAGTCTGTACTTAGCGTACTTGGTATTGAGAAACGGCCCATATTTCTGGGATGTATTATCGCGAAGATATGAATATTTACAAAACGTAAACATTGTCAGAATGCAGACCCGCATCAGCCGTGTTTGAAGTGTTAAAGTGATTTTGACTATTGAGGGGGGAAAGCTTCAGAGTGTTACCTTTCAAAAGAGACCAAGACCATGCATTACATTTTACAGGAACGCTAACTATGGGAAAATGGAACAATTACTGGTATTTAAATTACATAGCATGATAGCGCAAACAAGCATGAATTAATCTTTAGCTGTACTCCTTTTTGTCATCAAACACTCCATGTTTTCTGTCGGTTCTGTACTTCGGGGGACATTTACGCAATCACACACCTTGGAGAAATTTCCACCTAACAAGATTGATATGTCACCTGAGACTTGCAGCGAGGAGCTGAGTAAATGCTTTGCCCGATTATCTACTCATTGCTCCTCTCTCCCATTTTACTCCCTTTGGTGATGTCTCTCATGCAGAGAATTGGAATTTCAAATTTCTACTCCTGATGACATTTGTGCTGAGAGCTCTGACATAATGTTTTCTCAGTTGAATAAATATGTAAATAAAGACCACCGTGTCATGTCTAATTAAACAAATGAATGACTTCATTAATTAAAACTTGTGTTTTTTTGCCAACTTTTAATGAATTTCTGTGAGAACATTGTGCTCTAATTGAGGGCTAGTTGTACTTGTTTGCTGCACCTGTGAATGCTACGGTAAACTATGAAATTTCACATACCACCCAAATGTATCACATTCCCTTGGTCCAAACATTTGCAGCAGAAAAAGTGAAGCAGAGATCTCTATAATACGAGAGCTCAAAAAGCCCCGAGTTGTGGCAGAGCTGGATCCTGGTGGTGTGAACATTGAGTTGGTTCCACCATGATGCCACCCTGTGAAGCCCCAGGTGGATGCCTTAGGTTTTTCTCTGCTGTTCAGGATTTCTTTCATGCCATCTGCGCCTGGCTCCAGGACATGGCATTCAAGCAGGGCACAGAGCAGACACGGCTCCTATACTCTCACTCCAAAGAGGCTGGAAGCTTTCCCTTTGAGTGAACAAACCTCAGGTCAGATGGCTACCACAGCAAGTAGACATGGCATTAATATCAACAATGAGGACGTCATCCTCTACCCAGTCCCAGATACGCTATTTTGTTTTCATTGCTGTGAGCGACACCATTGCAGTTATTTGTAAGGGGGTCACTGTGAGCAGACTGCCAGAATGAACTATGCAGACAGTGCCAAAATCATATCTTTGGGTAGTGCTGAAGACATCTGTGCACATTGTTAAATCAGGGGGCATATTGCATATGTGCCGCCATCTGACATTATCAGCACAAAAGTGATGCATCAACATCAAAATATTGGTGACAAATAAAGCTGCGAAAAACATCTTACATAACATCAGCAAGGGTTGTTCTCTCAAAAAAAAAAAAAATACAAGGATACATTATCAGGTCCCCATTTAATCAGATGCTTAAGAGACAGAGCAGGATGGCAGCCCGCTACTTGTGTTTCTGCATCTACAGCTCAGCTTGAGACCCACTAATCTGGAAGAAATCAAAGATTTACATTTTTAAGAGGTTTGCATTTGCCTCAAAGACCGCTGACTCAGATGTTCCCCAGCACCCCGGACACAAATCTGTCTGGCACATTTCATATTCCACACTACACATATATTTTTCTGAGAATGTAGGTTGCTGCTGACATAAGCCAAAATATAATTGATGAGGACACCACCTATTTGATAAAAAGGGTGTGACCGATGGGACACTTGACTGTGCATTTAAGTACATTTGAGCACTACTTCATCAAGTGGAACAAATTGCCCAGTTCTCTATTTCGTTGGCAAAATAAGATAAATCACTCTAAACTGAACTCTAAACATGTAAAAAATTAAGAGTGGAATGCATTTGCTGGCATCTCCTTGACAGGTTCAACTTGCAGCTCTCTGTAATTTTACTGCTGAGATCAAGCTGACCTACATTCCATTATTTCTAAATTCTGCTGAATTTCTAGTGGCAGGTAATTAAGTGTTATTCTTCCACCTTGTTCAACGGGGCCCAGGATGTTTCAAAGTTGGCTGCTGAGTCAGATGGGGTGGCGCTATGCGGCTAACTGAGATCTAGGGGCACATCTCAGTGCTGCTGCCTTTAGTGTGTGTGCCAGCTGCCTGCCAGAGGCCCAGCCTCATTAGCTGAATTACAAAGATCAAACAGAGAGGCAGAGGAGCAGAAGAAAGAGAATCCGCTGTCCCTCTCCAAGAGGATGGGATGAAAGGCATGCAGACAGTGAAGTGGGGGTAGCAGAAGACATTGTGTAACTGGAGTTCGAAGGGTGGGTTCTTTGATTCCCTGTCTGCTATTAATGAAACATGTGTAGCACCTTGATGGGCCTGCATGTCTGTTGACATTCTAGGATGCTTAATGCAGTACTGTGGTCCAGGAATATCAGCCCTATCATGATCTTGATGACTCAAAGCCATATGCATGTTTTTCTTAGCGAACAGTAGCTAATGTCTTCTTAAACTAAAAGAAGTGTCTCTTTGCGTTTCAGTGGAAATCCTAACTTGATGGCCATACATCTTGAAAAAAAATGTTTTGGTTCTTTAATCCCAATTGTTATTCATGTATGAGATTGTGAAAGCATATCACTCTGCTGAGTACAAACAAAAGTGATACATCCTGGGTCTGAGTCGAATAGCGGTCGAATAGTCCATTTGGGTTAGGAACCTTCCTAACTGAGTGAAATGACCCGGAAGTACCTAAGTGGCCACCATGATAAGAGCTTCAATGCTTCCTAACTTAGCACCTTTAGCATAGGAACCACTGGACCTGCCTTTTTGAAAGGAAAGGACATAATGCCGACCCACAATTCCTTGCGTCTGCAACATTTAAAGTGATGTATCATTCGGCCGTTCACGAGCACAGACGATCATGACCGAGAAACGCAGATGATGTAAATAACCGTTGCTATAACTTTGAAATACTTTCAATAATCTGTTAAACCGGCTGGCAAAATACAAACGTTACGTTGCTGAAAACTGCTGCAAAGTGATCAAACTGACGTATTTGATATTCTCTCTGGTGTTGAACTGTGGCTTCAGCCCTCATTCTATTATTTGACTTCAGTTACAGAAGCTTTAATAAAAGTGTTAAACTTCCCGAGCTCTTCAGTCTGAGTCATGTTTCTGATTATCATCTTTTTAATCAACTATTTTGTCACATTACAATAAAACACTATCAAGTCAAAGTTTCATAAACTGTTGTCTGCATATTTTTATGATCAGATTATAATCTGCATATAAACCATAACAACAAAAAGGGAGATGAGACACACATATATGACACATTGTTAGTGTGATAACATATTTAATTCAGCATGTTTGAAACTGAACAAAGAGAGTTTAGTAGCTTTGTACTCTCTGTGAAAAATACATTGGTTTCACTTTCATATTCCTTCGTTCATTTCTATTCCAACCTCGTTAATAAAGTAAAACCATGAACCAGGTTATTTATGTTAATAAAGTAATACTATGAACCGGGTTGTTTGTCATCTGCATGACGCAACACTGTAAGAAGACGGACAAAGTATTTAAGATGCGCTTTATTGTGGTCCCAGATGGACTACAGCCTTGTAGTTTCACCGCTGCAGACATACCGACGTCACTAACATGCGCCTGCCGTCGCGTCATAACTACATCGCTGAGTGAAAGTGGAGTCGGATTTGCCAAACACCGCGGTTGTCTTCTCCTAACTCCTTATGAATTCTCCTTCCCATCTTTCCTTGACCCTGTGACATTTTCCACAGAGGTTAAGGAAAAGTGCTTAGGGTTAGACATTAGGAGGTAATTATTTGACTATTCGACCGCAGCCTTATAATCAATGTCATCTTGTAAAGTTACTGTGAGGAACTTTTAACCAATTCCCAATGTAAAACTGATGCCTCTATTTGACATACAGAAGTACACAAGGCCATTTGCAAGAAGATTAGTTATTCTTATTAAGTTATTCTTAATGCTCATCATCTTTAACCTAACCTGCCAGATAGAACTATTTGAACAGTCCTTCTTGGAAATTGTTTGGAAAATACTTGGCATGTGATTGGATGAACCACACTTTTTCCAACCAAGAACATCTTTTACGGACATTCTTTGCTCCTCTTTTAATGAATACATGTTCTACATATCTGACCTACCTGATGCTATAGCAGCAGTTATGCTATCCTCTTGAGCCACCGTTGTATTTTTGCAAGAATATTCTCTTGTCATCTCTCACACGTTGTAGCGAAGGTTTCCCTTCCAACTATTAACAGGTAGGAGTTGGGCGCCAGACAGTTAGAGGATTAGCCCTGATAGCCTGTAACCCCGCTACAAAAAGGCACAAGATTCACAAAACAAATATATTTTAATTCACTTTTTACTGCTTTACTATGGTGTATCTATGGTGTCAATACGGTCTTATGCACAATGTCCATTAACGAAAGATAAACACAAATACAGAGTCCGGATATGGCAATGTCCTTAATTAAATGACTCCAGAGAAATGTTAATTAAATGTGGTGGGAGGGTGTGAGTGCTTTGGGAAGGGAGGGGTTTGGAAGTCCGTTCAATCCAAATTAACCTCTTGAAACCTGAGGCTCAAATATGGTTCTTTTTTTACGTCTTTCTTTTATTCAAGTAGTCGTATGAACCCCAAATGAGTTATATTACTTGTATTATTTTATATAATTTTTTTCAGAATTTATTTGTGAATAAAATGTATATTTTCAAAAAAAAACACTTTTTTAACATATTTTGATCTTAACTATTAATGTTCAGCATGATCTATGCTAGATTTCCGCCCAAAAAAGTAGCCAAACTTTTACAAACTCCATGGTTCAGGCCCTTACCAACATCCAAAATACTAATAGGTCACCTTTTTGGAAAGCTTAGGCCCTAAATAATCAGAATATGCAACAAAAACCACTGTAAAACCAAGCTTTGATATATTGGGAAGGTGTTTTAGTAATAAAAAAAAAACGTGTTGTTCGGTTCAAAAATAGAAAAGTTACTTGTTTTATGACAAAACATTGTCTCACCAGAGGCTGCTGGGTATTAAAATTTGCATAAGCCTTCCCTCTTGCTGTGTGAGGTGTTTCTAGAAATGTGGGGGGTACACATAAGTCACAGAAAGCAGATTTGTGAGACAGAGAAGAAGAAAAAGAAACCTCCGGCCGATTTGTGATTTTACAGGTACTAATATTGAGTTTGTAAGGATTTTGATTACTTTGTTAGACTCCCACAAGCCTGTACAATTACTGAGATTTGTTTGTTAGGGAAATCCGACTTTGTAAAGGGTATTTATCATGGATTTATTGAAACCTTACGCCTGCCGCGGCAAGCTGACGGAGCAGCAGTATAGTCGGCGGAGTTTACGTAAATACTTAAACTTAACAGTTACTTTAATTATGTTTTACACCATATGTATCTTCTCACAAGGGTTGTGGAACTGTAGAACTTTAAATGAAGTTCAACAACGATGTGACTCTGGAGATAATTAAGGAAACGTTCAAACAAAATAAAATAAAAATTGTCCGAAAACAGGCACAGCGGCGCTGCTTTGCCTTGCCGTGCTCAAAAGGTTAATATAGTCAGTCAGCAAGGACAAGCCTGGAGAGTTGCAGTTGAAGGGGCTTAGTTTGATGGCCCAACTAAGGAAAGGAGGTCCACAGTGGCATCCAAGCAGGGTCAGGCCGCTGCTGAACAAGAAATACACATACACGGTAAAAGGAACATATATTTTATAACATTATAACATCACTTTTAGAGATTAAAACACGTGCTGGTACTGTCAACATACACAACATACACAACAGTCTGCCTCCTCTTGCCATCTACAACATGAGCAGACACTTCCTAAAAAATTAAACACATGCAATAAAACAATTGTTATAAAGGTCATAAACTGACAAATCCCTCATTCACTATTTATAGCTTGAATATTTCTAGAAATGGGTTCATCTTCTCTCCGAATCACTGTATGTATGTAACACTTTGGCAACATTAAAACAAATATTACAACTTACAGTCCTAAGCTGTATTGCCTTATTTGTAAAGAAAATGCACTGTATGGCTTGTTGCATATGTCCAAAAACGGACACTAGTTTCTACGCGAACCAGGCGTAATCAAATATGGTGCCTACGTTTTTCATGCCGTAATTTCACTAAGTCCTCCACAAAAAATACACATGTTATCTTAGTGCAACATTCAAGCGTAACATGTGTGAGTTTCAGCAACTTCCTATGGTTAGTTTAGTAGTTTGACCCATGATTGTAGAGAGTCGCGCTGCAAAACTGTCTTTTCAGTGATCCAGAAAAAAGAGAAAGTCAAATGCACTCCAGGTCTCTGCTGATTGGTCAAATGCCATAAAGGCGGGTGGTGTGACGTAGAGTGATCTTTGCTGACAGGCTGGGTGAAGCCCATGTGATTCTTGAATTTACTGAGGCGCGGGAAGGACGTCATATGTACAGAAGTTACCATATAGGTTAATTGCCCGATAAAGGGTTAAGTAAACTTATCTTCTCCAACAACTCTCCCTCCTTCTCCAACAACTCTAGCTCCTCTCTCTCTCTCTCTCTCTCTCTCTCTCTCTCTCTCTCCTCTTCCATGCTGGTTTTGTGAGTTGATTGTTTCCCCCAGCTCACATGTGTGGCTCATTAATCTCCTCCTTGGCTCCGCCTTCTTTTGATGTCAGGGTGGAAAGGGCTATTAGGTTTCCTATTTCCCTTTCCGGCCACAACGTAAACCAGGCCACATTGTCTCAAGGTCGGTCTCACTTATTCCAATCCCCACGCTTCCTTTTTCCGATGTTATACCAGGACTCAGCAACCTTTCATATCCAAAGAGCTATTTTGACCTTTTTCCACCAAAAAAGAACTGCAAAAAATATTTGATATCACAGCTTCTGAAGTTTTATATATAGTCATATTATATATACAAAAAACTATAGTTTGTTGTATTTATGAAATTATAGAACAAGAATAAAGACATTTTTTTTACATTGTATTGTTATTTTACCTGTTTATAACTATCAAACAAAAAATGGTCATGTGTCGGCTACATTAAGGTTAATTAAAAACACAACTATACAGACCTTCAGGTCTATCTATATTTGTGGCTCATATGGTAGAGTGTTTGCCCTGTAACGGCAAGGTAGCAGGTTCAATACCAGTCCTCTTCAGTGAGTTTTACATTTTAAACGCATATCTTTTGCTACGTCTACACTGAGCGTCCTCCTCACTAGAGCACCGCAAACGGAGGACGGATCCGTTTTTACTAGCGGACGCCTCAGTGTCTCATGAGCTGACACAGAACCAGCAGCAGTAGTGGAGTTTGGAGACGTGATCCACTTCAAATATATCTACTTTACTCAGTTTAGTTTGCTGCAGCAGTTGAGAAATCGCTCTTCTGCACTCATCTGCGCGCGAGAGTGGGGCTCTGAATCACGAGTGGCCAGCTGCAGGGGCGGAGGCTTGACAGCGACGTGAGGCACATTTTAGTGAAAGAAATATTTAAACATTTATTTTTATTTTCAGTGACACAATATCACCTAAAACTCCAAGATAAGAAGAGGACTTCCCTTTAAAGGTTTTTTCCACTAGGCAAAAAATAAATAATAAAAAGTTGTCTTTCTTTTTTTTTTGTCAAAGCCTCAGGGAGCCGCAACAGATGGGCTAAAGAACCGCATGTTGCCGACCCCTGTGTTATACTGTTAAGGAACTGGTACCACGGTGAGCAGGACTCGCAAGCAGACTCCGAGGCACAGGAGTCAGGTGTCAAAAACAAGGTGTTTAATCCAGTCAGGGTTCGGTACACAAGTCGCATTGCCGTCGATTTCAGAGTCAGGCGCCGCAGTAGCTCTCCAATGACTGCGTGGCCCAGTGCATGATGGGAAACGCCTGGCTCTCGCCACATCAGAGCGCTGATTGGCTCTTAGATCTGACAGCAAACACCACGTGTTGTAGAAAATCCTTTTATTCATTTTATGTGTAGTTGTAATACTTAACGTTCGGTTGTTGACTATTCGTCTCATGTTTAATCTAAAAACATATATTGTGTGGTTGTTAATACAACATCGTATTTATCCAACACATTAAAACCAGTAGTAATGTATTTCACAGGCAGACATAAAAAGCACAAAGGATGCAGCTAGACCCACATTTCTACATAAATATATATTTATAAACACATATGAATAAATCCAAACGTGATCTGTAAACTACAAGTAGACAAACGTTTGGAACTAACAGGAAGTCATTTCTTCTGTGACTTCCTGTGGATACTTTGAAGGCAGCTGAAAACTGTCCGACTTGATCGCAGTTTATTGTCAACGCCTCCTGCTGCGGCCACCTGCTCTCGTCTGGATTCCAGGCGAGTCGCAGCTCTAACGAACGAGGCTAATAGTTTGATTAAAAGAATAAACATGTATATACTCTGGTTGACATGCATTCAGTAGCATTTGCGTCAACACGTTGGACAACGTGAGACTCTTAAAGTGGGGCACAAGCCCGAACGAGCAGTGATATGAACATTTGCTTTCGCCACAAGCAAATTGTGCCGCTATCGGGGAACATCCGGCGAAATAGCAGACTGGCATTTTAGGATGATCTAAAAGAAGATCGCTGTAGCTGTAGCTCCGCTAGCAGCAGCGCTCTGATGCTATCACAGTAGCTCAGGGAAGCGGTCGGCATGCCACCTGTTAAGTTGCGTTCACTCGCAGCGCGAATAATTTGCAATGCGAGAATGAAAGCGTATGCCTGCTTATATATTTCTTTTAAAAGCATATTCATTAAGTCAAACTCGGTGTAAATGAACAACATGAACACAACACATTTACATGACTTTTCCAAAACCTTTGGGATTTTATTTTTTCCCATGACTTTTCCAGGCCTGGAAATGACCATTTGAAAAATTCCATGACTTTTCCAGGTTTTTCCATGACCGTACGAACCCTGCAGGTAATCCATCCTGGGAGGCAAAGGTTTCAGAATCGGCGGGCAAACTTACGAGAGAACAAAAAGGAGGATAGCAACACGAGAAAAACCGCTGGTCTGCTCACAAAACATTTAGAGTCAAACTGGCACAGAACAAGGGGTTGACACAGACTAAATACACAGGGAAACGACACACAGGTGGAAACAGTTACTGTGTTCACTGTGGAGACAGTGAACACAGAACTACCCAGAAGATCTGGGTGTAACAATAAGTGCTTCAGTCACTGAGTCAACTGGATAATCGTGAGAATCCAGCTGCCGTGCAAGGTAATGTCATTAGTGCTACCTGGTTGGATTTCACGTAAACTCAGTAAAACATGCAGGTTCACTCCTTCAACTCAGACTCCAGCTTGCCTTTGACCTGCATTCGGTGCTACGATGAAAAGTGGAGACCTATGTAGCGGCTTTTACACCTCCTAGGAGCAGAGCTGATGAAGCCTGTTGAAGCCAATGGACACCACCTTGCTGAAGTACATGGCCATATTGCTGGACCTGCTGAAGGGAAGGGTGGTGCGCATGAACCAGAACAAATAGAACCAGCTGCAGTAAAATTGCAAAAACTAAAAGGTAAATAAATTGGAAATACTACCGCATTAGTTCACAGGGATCACAAACATCGACACAAGATACACAAGATACACAAGTTACACGTGGCAGTTTTAAAGTCAATTTGATTTGAGCGTAAACAAAAACAGATGAAACGTAACATGAATAATGTTTGCATATAGCATAGCTGTATCCCACACTGCTTTGGCCAAGAGAAAGGGGCAACTCTTTATAAAGTCCAGTGTAATGAGCAGAGTTTTTTTTTTGTATCCTTGAGTCCATAGTTCTGTTTAATAAAATAAAAGGTCAAAACAGAATTACAGTTGTGTATCTCCAAACCTTTCAAAAATGTTCACTTATTACATATTTTAGTCTTGAATCAGTTTATTGCTTGGTGAATAAAGCCCTGATTTATTCAGGACTTATTGATCCAGCCAGCAACTCAACATTCAAATCATGCCAAAATTAAAACATGCAGATAGTATCAGCTGAGAATTGAGTTGGGTAAAGCTTACACTGATTAAAGGTCAATTGGGGTGCAAAGTGCAAATCAATAAATATGGCTATGCAGTTGGATTTTTAATAAACCACAGCACTTCTTCATGAGTGTGAGTTCTGGGCAAATCCACTTTAATGTGGGCACATATGCATTATATGGCCATTTGACTGTAAAATAGAGACTGTGTGACTACATGTATACTATAAAGTATAGGCACAATTGCATGCAAGCCATGAGCTCATTACTTGTGATTGGTTTTGGCCCCCCTATCTGATTCCTAAACTACTTTCTGGAATTCCTACACTACAGTGTAGAATCAGAGAGACACTTCTTAGACACTGGAGATTCAACAACAAAAGCCCTGTTGAAATTGAAGAGATTTCCAGTGCATCACTAGTATTGGTTGCGAGGTAGAGGCTTACTTGAGGAGCAAGGTGACAGAAGTGGATCAACAGAGGAATTGCATTAGGGCGAGATGGACACAATGGTGGTTCAGACCTCGAAGGAAGTGGTGAAAAGCACACTAGACTGCATCATCACTTGTGGGGTTGACAGCTTTGGGTTAGAACATCTTACCAATATAGACACTTCCCTAATTAAGTCCTCACTTGCTTTTAGAAAGTTAATTGATGAGATAATTGGGTGGTACTGGGGTTCTCTAGATAATTACTTCTTTGGAGAGGTTTTAGACACAGGGGCTGAAATTGCTTTTATAATAGTAGTCATGGAGGCTCTGATGCAGAGAAACCATAAAATCAATTGATGGATTGATTGTAGGGAAATGTGCAAGCACATCAGAATTAAAAGTATCTGGAAGGAACCATCTCCAAGCTTCATTGGGACATCCCAATTAAATGGTAACACTTTAGTAAATGATATAAGCATACATGTTACTAAATGTGTTTTTAGTCGTGCCCACGGCACTGTTCTATGTATGGCAATGTAGGAGAAATGAGCTTTTGTCCAGTGCAGCGGCCCCCAACCAATCAGACAATATTTTCACGGACCGGCCTTCACGGTTCGGGCGAAAAATATGACATAAATGATACAATCGGCATAAAGACAATTATAAAGTGCATAAAGATACAACTCACCATTACGCCAAATTAGTGGGAGCCCTGAGCTTGTTTGTCTGCTACAAGCCGGTCCCATCTCAGGGTGACGGGAGAAAAAGGCCGACGTGTGTTTATGTCCAGTCTACTGACTCTACTCCGTAACTTACACCTTTATGTGCACTCTGTAACTTAATTTAAAACCCGCTTCACAAAGAAAGGATGTGGAAATGGAGGCAGGGTTTCAGAGCTTTTTTGGCGATCTCGGTATACTCTGCCTTGGTTTTAATCCAGAACACTGAGTAGAAACAGACTTTTAAGTTTAATTTTTTTAGTAACGTATCACGGAACCTCTTGACATGTGTCAAGAGGTTACGTTTGAGGCTACGCACAGACGGATGTATCCGGTCATTTTTCAAAATATTTTTTTTTTTTGATTCTTTTATTTTCTTTCATAAATTCTTTCTCTGCGGCTCAGTACCAAGGGACCCACGGACCGGTACCGGGCCGCGGCCCGGGGGTTGGGGACCGCTGGTCTAGTGCATCTTCGAGATACAGGGATTTTTATTTCATTTTTATCTTAATGACTTCATTTTGAGTAAATGTCAACTATTCAATGGATTACCCTTTGATACATTCATTCATGTCTTCCTCAGGATGAATTGTAATAACTTTGGTGATCAATTTGCTTTTCGTCGAGCACCGTAGTGATCAGAATGATTTGTCCTGTACGTTATATATACAGTATAGTGAACATTAGACCTGCATGTTGTCATGCTAATCTTAGCATTTAGGTCAAACTACTATTGTGCTAAGTACAATTTCACACAGCTTTTGGCCTATAGACCCCCCAAAAAATACTCTTACACACAGATAACAGAGTTATCATACCGTGACAAATTGGTTGTAATGTGAAAGAAGCTTCTAGCTCATCTACTTCTGAACAGTACAATACATTTAATCCTTTGAAATAAATACAAATGTTGAAAGGTTTACTTATTCATTTATACCTCAGTCTCATGCAAACAGTTTTCCTTAAACGGTGTCTTCATTTTAATGAAGATGACAATATATTAAGCATCACAAATACAGTGCCGCTGAGATGAAACTATTCTGAACACTTCAATTGTATTCAAAGGGAGCTTCAGACAAGTACGCTCCGCATGGATTTACTGTCCCCGGGGAAAGGGACAGACTCCATTACAATCTCCTTTCTCATTTTACCCCCTGAAAGGTGTTGGCAGTGCTTTGCATCTAAAGTGCCTTAAAAATGATCATTGTTACACAACTTGACATTACGAGACACAACTTAAAGATCACTATAAAGATTGCCGGAAGAAAAGGGAAAATTAAGAATCAGTGGTTTCATGTGATGAAAGCTGCTGTGAAACTAATTAATTTTGTATAGCATGATACAGCAGACAATATTAAAATGGGGATCTTAGTGAGTTGTACATAGTAAATACCTACTGTGCTCACTTTGTGATGCATTCAACTACACTGTAAATCCAGAAGAATTTCCCTCATAACTGGGTCACACATCAGATCTGCAAACTAAGCATATTTAGTCAGAAGCCTTTAAAAATGCTTGAGACTCTCAAACAAATCCCGCTGTGGCAAAGGCAATGTTATCTTTGCTAATTCTTAGTTCATATAAAACATGGAAAAAGATTAGATCTTCAGTCATCTGACAGACTTTTCATCCCATGATCCATCATGTCAGAAGTCTATTAGTACAGTGTGTTGATAAGAGAAATAGGTCACAATATTGATTACAAAAAACACTTGCCATGGCTTTGTTCAAAATATGAAATGCTGCACCTGATTTGAGAATCCTCGACAAACAAAGATTATGGTTAAGATGAGGTTTTATCTGTCAGAGTAGTCATTCAATCTCCCAGATCTCATCCTTTCACGGATCTCTGAAGTTATGCCAATAAGGATATTAAAGAAATGCAAATGCACCACTGTGCTTCCTTACCCGAGGCAATGCTGCCTGCTAAGTTTTCAACACAGTAGCCGAAGCGGAACTGCTCAATCTCCCTTGTGTTCAACTGAAGCGCAAGGCAGCCATGGGAATGTAGTGGTGAAACAAACCGTAAACTTAAATATGGTAAGAATAACAATACTTGTTGCTCAGCATCACTTCTATCTGGTTAAAAAGATTTTAAAAAGTCTCAAAACAGCTATGTGTGTTGGCTCATTATTTCCAGTGTTATAAATAAAAGATCAATACTCCCTTCGAAAAACATTACTCATGTTTTCCGAGGGAAGAAATCACCATATTGGAAAACACAGCCTTTGCGAATGGATTTTTTTTTTTTTACAATTTCATTTATGCTTTGCTTCTTTATATTGCATTGCAGAAGCAGCTCAGTGTACGTCTTGTCTACCAAGACATTCAGGTTCATCAGCTTACACTTTGAGAACTCACAAGTTAGTCATTACATGTAACCCTCTGGGGTTCATGAATGCATGCACAAAATGTTGTCTTAATACATTCAAAAGTTGATGGACCGACTGCCAGACAGACCAGCATTGCCATTCAAGCAGCCATGCCAAAAAAAAACTCCACCCTTTGGCGTAATGCCTCCCAAAGCAGAACACAAACACCTTATGCCTTCAATATGCATTATACATTTTCATTGGGTGGGGGTGGTCAGTAAATCCACCACTGTGTGGGGCCTTTAAGCCATACTGAGAGCAGCAGAGAGGTCACATGTCCCCATTGCTGTATGGAACCAACTTTCTCAATAGCCATTCATCCATATTTGCATAACCTCCTTAGTTGCCAAGGGGAACTTATATCAAAGGTTTCTAAGAAGAGCTAGGACCTGCTTCAACATATCTGTGACTATGAGAGAGAGAAGGGAGATATGGGAGTGAGGAAGGCTGCCTAAAGGAAAGGGTACAGTGTTCAATTTCAGACCTCTTTAGAGCATAACCGTATTCTTTTTAAAATTACGAACTGAAAAATAGAATTGGTGCATCAGTTACACTGATTCACAACAAACACAGCTATTAAGATCTAAAAGAGATACACTTAAACATCAAATTAATTATTAAAGTAGTTAATATTGACATTTTTCCTTATGAAATCAGATTTAAAAATATTTTGTGATCCTTAATTATTAGCGTGCCTTTTCATTGCAGGGAAACACTCAGTGCTTTGTGTGTTCCGGGAGTGTTTTAAAATGTTAATGCACATTGAGAAGTTTACTTTTAACAATATATTAAATATTCCTCAATATACAAAACAACTACAGGGTTTGTTATGGCCAACATGGAACATATTTTCAAATGTGTTACTCAGAGCTCACGTTTGCCATAGTTTGGTATGTCGAATAGCAGTACATACCCATACTCATTATTCTCACTGGTGGAAGCTATAAAGAAGCCAATAGCCCAAGGTGCAAATCAGATGGTAGGGCACAGGCATTCTTGCTTAAGCTCATTGGGACTAACTTGAGAGTTTTACAGTCATCAATGGGCCTGGCGGGCCTGCCCATTATAACTATTACTATTTTTCTCATCACATGTATTGGTAACAGTATTTGATTGCAGACATTTTGATGCCATTTTCTTTTCAATTATCCACACTTTATACTTTATTTTAACCTTTTAAGCCCCGCAGGCCCTATGTAGGTCCTTTTTTTTTTTCGAGGTTCACCATGTTCAAGTAGTTCAGTCGTATGAACCCCAAATTAGTTATAATACTATATATAATATATCATTTTTTTCAGAATTTCTTTGTAAAATATATATATATATATATTTAAAAAAAAAACACTTTTATAACATATTTTGATCATAACTATGAATAACCAGCATGATCTAAGCAAGGTTGGCCGAAAATGCTTTTCGAGCGGTTTCCGACATGTTCCAAATGTGTGCTTTCAGTCCCATACTAATAACACACCTTTTTGGAAATAACAGGCCCTAAAGAACCCAGATATGCAGCATGGGGCTTAAAAGGTATAAATGGGACCATAATTTACTAAATGAAAATCTTGACAATTTTAACTGCGGAAATAAATTCAAGTGAGAAATGGAGTAATTTTCTCATAGACTTACATACAATGAGACTTATTTTTGCAACCAGAGGAGGCACATAGAGCGAATGCAAGTTGAAGACACTTCCACATTGGCTTCACTCTTCAGAAACCAAGGTTGCCGTCTGACGTTTACCGACAAGAGTAGTGCCTTGCAAGCAGGTGTGCAATGGTTGTCCACACGTTTAGAAACCATTCCATCATATAGTATACACTCTTATCACAATAATTTGGTTGGATTTTGTTTTTTTTATATATATATATTTAGTTTTAATTATTATTATTTCTTTATTCAGCAGCAACACAAGAAATGGCTTTAATATGAAGTTTGTATTATAATACTATCAAGACCTTTGCTAGATCGATCTCATCACTCCACACAAATCATCTGCAGATGATATGAAGAGGTGTTTGAGAAAAAAAAGAAAGCTGACTTTTAGTTCTTTTTGATTTTCTTTTTTCCTTCCTGGATTATTGTAAGAAGCAGAAACTCAACAGCTGAAAGAGTGATACTGCATAGTGCATGTCACACCAATGAGACAATGCACACACACTAACACAGAAAGACAGACTATCTATGTCAATAAAGGCGCATCATATTCATAGTTTCCAACATGCAAATGGTTCTGATGACATCATTCATCCACTATGCTTTTTGAGCATGTCTCAGCTATGTTTCACCGGAAAATGTTGCCAACAGTGTGGAAGAGAATAAGAAACAATGTGCAATGTTTCCTTATGCCTGGAACTACAGCCTCTGGCTATTGTGCCAAAACAACAAACAAAACAACCAATAAATTCAAAGGCTAGCCAACGCCAAACAATCACATAAAACCAAATATTTGCTAATGTGTTTGTCCTGACACCGTGCCTCGCAAAATACATTTCCACATCGTAGCTACAGCGCAGCCGACCCGCCTGGCATCAGAGTCATTCTTTAAAACCAAACATTAACACAGCTTTGCTGCCTGATATTTACTAGTCCCAAATGAGCCCTGGAGATTAAACATTCGGAGTCTTTTGTCTACTATGCTTCAAACAGAATTGTTATCCAAGGGGAGGTTGAACAGTCCCATGGTTTCTGAATAATTGCACTATGTTCTGTATGTCTTGATCTCGGTACATGCTTGTGTTCCCAGTGCTCCGTTTTCATGTGGTTGAGAACACGGCGAGCCTCAGATCTTACAAAAATTGGCAACTAACAAAGATCTTGAAGATCAAGAGCTCTGGATTTATTTTTGACGACACTATTCAGTGTTATGCAAATAATAATTTCCTTTCTGGCGCAGATTTGCTTCTACTGAGCTCATGAGAATGGAATGAAATGTATGCATGGTGAAATGTGTGCACAGTGTTGCAACCGAGGAAACAGGATTTATGGTATTCAGGGCTGAAAATGCCAGATTGGACAAGAAGGACTCTGCCATTGCGTCCTCCAGCATATCGTTATCATGACAAACCAATACATTATCTTTCAATATACACTACCCACGCTAATAATGTAAAAGTAATTCAGTTCAGAATAAATCACATGTTCATATATATATATATATATATATATCACATATACATAGTGTGAGAAATATGTTCAGATCCTGGGAGGTGGTGGGAAATGAGGTCCGGGATCCAAAAAGTTATAGTATAATTATATTTAATAAAAAATGATAGACAGCTTATGCTACCGCACGGGCCCTTTAAAATCCACGGCGCACTTCAGGACACCGGTCCGAACAGTCCGCTGAGCAGAGTTGAAAGAGAGGGAGCGGTCGCGCACCAGTTAGTTTTCAACTCATTCGCGGGACTGGGTCCTTCCTGTTAGTTTAATGTTTTATTACCTTTCTAAACATATTACTGGCCCTGCCGTTGGGGGCGGAAATAAACTAATTCTTCTTCCGTCTTCTTCTTCTCCTCCTAAAAGGGTAGTGTCCATTGTCTCAAATATTGTCAATATATGTCAATATTCGGCTACGCCCCCTCAGGCGAACAAGAGAACTACACTCCTTATAGCACTAGTCAATATATCATGCAGCATGCAGTATTTGTCTAACATTCATTCACACATCAATCATTCTAGAGTAATAAAAGTGACCTTCATATGCATACAATTACAAATCCCTCATAATAATATCCCTTATGAATTATCATATTTCATGCATTGTAATTTACAAACAAACAACTCATTTTATATAGATGTGCAAGTCACATGTAACAAACTAAGCTTAAAAAACACTACAATAGTATCTTGGAAGGACCATCAACAGAGGTTCTCAGAACAGGATATCCAATGTACTGTATATCAGAAGGTCAGCCCTTCATAGCTAACATAGGCTCCAACAATCATGAATGGATTACAAAATTGTGTTTAGAAGAACTCTATATAACTTTAAAAACATCAACAACAAAAAAAAGTTAATAATGCATCACACCAACCATCTAACTATGAACCTCACCAAGCAAAACCACTTACAGATAGGATCTTTTTTTATTGAAGGGTTCAGGTATGACCATTTTCCAGATGTGCCGTGTTTCCACGCAACAAAATGTAAACACTGACTTTTAGGAATAGGAATAATCTCCTTACTAGTCCCACAGTGGGGAAATGTATTCTCTGCATTTGACCCATCCTAGGTATTTCTAGCGGGTGGGCTGCGCCTGGTGAGGCGCCCGGGGAGCAACTGGGGTTTTGGTGTCTTGCTCAGGGACACTTTGACATGCAAACTAGAGGGAGACTGGGGATCAAACCTTGTGGTTGCAGGATGACCACTCATCCCCCATTAGCTACAGCCACCCCCTTTACTACATTGAAGTGCTATACTTTTGTTCTATTACTGTTTTGCGGCTGCAATCCAATATCCTAATGTTGGGAGGGTGACTGCAAAGTAGTAACATCCACAACATTTAAATGAGGACTGGAAGAGGTTTCATTTATTCTCCAGCCCAGTCTTGTGGAATAGTCTGTTCCCCTTCAAACAGTGTTTCCTTACTGTTAGAATGACGTAGTGACCTAATGTCACACTGCGGTGAGGTTTGTCTTGTCTTGGGTTTTTGTCTCGTAACTTGCTGTTTTATTTTGAAGCCTAACTCTCCTCTCATTTCAGGTCATTTGCCTTTCCTCATGTGTCACTGGTCTGATTGTCTCCCCTGATCCCTGATTGGTTCCACCTGTTCCCCATTACCCTCATGTGCTTATAGTCTGCATCTTCCCTTTGGCCTGTGCCAAAGTGTTTCGTCTCATGTCCGATCGCCTAAGCCAGCGCCAAAGCCTTGTTCACAGCTACCGAGTTCTTTTCGTAAGTTTTATCCTACCTTGAAAGAGCGATTTTTGTTGTAACTTTCCTAGTCTAGCTTTTTGTTTCTTAGTACTTAGTTTAGTCGAATCTTGGACTACCTCCCTTGGAGACATTTTCAGTTCTTTGTCATAGTGAGTTTAGCATTGTTTAGCCTCCATCTCTTAGGAGGGTTTTTGCTTCCTCTAATAAAGTCTGCTCACTGACACCTCAGCTTTTGAGTCCTGATTGGAATCCCATCCTGACACCTAATGCTGATCACATATCAGCAGAGTAAAATACAACAGTGTAAAAAAATAGAACTATGTGGTTATTCTTTATCTTTAAATCGTATTTCAATTTCCTTCCGTTTACAGTCTTGACTATCACCATTTTAAAAATTACATTATAAAATGTTCAACTGTGAATGGGGTGTCCATGCACATTGATAGCACATGTGTATTTGTTTTCGTAAATCTGACATAATCTACATAATGGCTTGATCATGGAGTTTCAGGAAGCACTAAGCCCTCGATGATACTGCACTGAATGTGCTATTTACTGAGTGAGCACACTCCATCCATTCAAATCAATGCACCATTATTGCTGCATATTTGCTGAAAATATATCCAGTTATAACAATCATCAGCATTGAATATATCTGCTAAGTGATATAAGTTTGCCGTTATTTGCTCCCAGGTAAAGCAGAGAAATTGCTGTCCTCCCAGGCGTAATCCTTTGATCTAGGGAGAGAGTGTTCGGAGGATGTCGGCAGGATGAACAGAGCTGTGACAGGTGTGAGAGAGAGAGAGGCAGAGAAGAGGTACTGAGGTGTCAATCACGTTATTAGGAGAGGACGAGCATGTGAACCACACTTGCACGTTGTTTAGTCGAACGTAGACAAGTGGCACAGAGACAAGGAGAAAGAGGAGGGACAGGGAGACTCCATCCTGCCTTTCAACTATGTGGCTTGGGAGCTTTGGTGCAGATCCACAGTAAGGAAGAGAAGGTGAGTCACAGCTGAACAACTAAAGCCTCTAAAAGTGCTTGAAAAGTCAAACTACAGAAACAATGTGCAGGGTGAAGAACATGGAGTCCACTTCATACAGAAGCTATTTGGACCAAATATGATATCTGCCTCCAAATATGCAAAAGTATTGATGATCATTTGAAATGTAACTCTCAGACACATTGTACCCCATACAGAAAAAAGGTCCCTGTGACTGTATTCATTGATTCAGATCTAATCTCTTTTCTCTTCACCTTGGGTTGATATATCTTTAATGGTTGAACTTCACTTCAGATGGATTGATGCAAAGTCATTGACTCGTTTGCAAGGTTCATTGCAGACCAGTTCATTCTGCTCTGTCAGGGGTTAGACCACAGTATCATAAATAATATAAGAGGAAGACAATGCACCTTGGCTCCCTACGCACCATTCCAGATTACTGAATTTTCTTGTGTGACTGGGAAATACTGGACTATCCAGGGAGCAAACCATTCTAGTTTCCAGGACAAAGTGTGTTAGCTCTTATGAATGTATACCTTCTTAGTGAATAGAACTCTTTTTATTATGAAACATAGCCTGAGGGTGAAAGACTGAGGCATGCAAATTGCTTGAAGATTGTGTCATTAATGCCCAGGTCTATCTGAGTGGAAATGCGGCCTCTAACAAAAAATACCCCTTACTCACCATCTGCCATAACATTACTCATGCTTTTGGGTAGTGAGTTGATAGATACTGGCTAGCTGTCTTATTTTTTTTGCACTGTAGCAATGGGTAATAGAAATGGAATATTCTGCAAGTTTCATAGTTTCTATTTGCGCTTAAACAGCTGTCAGTTGGTGAATCACATTAGTTTTCGATTTGAATAGAAATGTGCGGACACTAAGCATAGTATGATTTCATGATACATGCTTTGGGTTTTGAAACCTAGAATATGTAACATTTTGCATGTACACAGATCATTTTAGCAAAGCGAAGTGTTTTACAAGGTGCGAGTAGTTTTCAATGCCTGAAGCAGTGACACAGTGTGGTATGTATATTATTGAATCGCTGCATAATGTATACACTAAAGTATGAGAATGCAGAATCCTACACAGCTGCTGAACCACATCTCAAGGCACTGTCTTTCTTCCTAGTGTTGGGAGAAATTGTTTATGTAATCAAGGGTTATACAGTAGTGATAGGAAGATCCATTCAATCCAATGCCTTGCAGTCGGTTGAATTTGTAAGGACAAAATAAGGAAACAACAGAAGTCAATGTGTCAAATAAAATCAATTGTCTCATTAGGGATACAACAAGGAACATTTTTCAGACAATTGAAATGGGATTCACTACACCCTTTGCCTTTTGAATTGTGTTGGTGTTGTAATTACACTGAGATTGAGTTATTGTTTAATTAAAATAAACAAAGGGAGAAAAAGAAAACATCCTTAGAACAGACATTCAGGCAGATTTATAATGTAATACTCTGATGCACATTTCCTTCACATAATTTTATCTATTTGGTTGAACATGGTGTTGATTGTATTTGACACCGTAGACTTTAATCATAATAATCATACCCCAAATTCAAGTAAATGTCAATGTTTGTTTTACATGCTGGTCTTGATTTACGAGACATTACAGCGTCGTGCACCAGATCAAAATAAATAATTCCCACAAGTAATTTGCATAATGATAATAGCTCATACCGTTAATAGAACCAGGCTATAATAACCTCCTTTCTCTAACTATCCTTCAAGGCATCCCGTGACCATTGTCACACTTCAGATAACCACTGAGTGCACCTGTGTATTTTAGCACATGTAACGCACCCTGTGGTGATCCATCATGGCTCCAACCTCCACAGTTCCCCTCATTGGGGAACTGTAGTCAACCCAGTCTCACTCAGGGATAATGAAGAGAGGTCAGGGTCTGATGGTTCAGCCTGGCCTCACTCTCTCACCTTAGCTGGAAAAGTCCCTTCCTGTGAGTTTAGGTTACTCAGTTGGTACAGTACATCCCACTTTGATTTTACAGCAGAAATGTATGCCTTTTCTTCAGAATTAGCAAGTATATTTATTTGCCCTCAACGCAAATTGTATACAAGAATATGCGAGCAGGCAAGATTTAGCTCACTCTGAATTCAAAACACATTGAACTGTATATCAGTCAAGAAGACATTTTATATTAAACATGATTTGTCATGGGGCCAAGGGAAAATAAAGGTCAGACAAAATAATAAACAAATACTGTATGAATAGGGAATGGCAGTTTGGGCCATAAGCTTGAGACACGTCACATTTTCAATCTCCACCAGTAGGAGGACAAATCGCCTGAGAGGAGGGATTAGGGTTGTGAATCACTGATGGAATAAAAGCCTCTTGTTGTTGCTTTGTAATTGTCTCTGCCATATTTACATGTTAAAAAAATGGAAATCTTTTGTTCGATCCTGGCATGAAAATCGTTCTCCTATGAGTCAGTAGTGACGTTAAATATTCATGACTTTGTGGAAAGCAGCATTTAGGTCCAGGATGCCAATGAGAAGTAAGCAAAGGCACAGATTAGCAGAGGTGATGAATACAAACATTTAGGAGATTATGTTTTTGATTGGAATAATGCTTTGCGGGCAGATTTATTTCGGCGCATTGGGTAATGATTAGATTTCCACCCCTCATCATCCATATGGAATTTTGACACGCTGTGTACACTGGCTCCACAGCAGTGGGGAGGCATTCAGTTTTCTACTGTGGTGGGGGAATTGATCCACAAGGTGACACCCAGTATAAGAACTGTCAATAGTAGGTCAGGAGCTCTCCACCGCCAAGCATACAGAGTGTGTCCATACTAAGCCTCCTGTGCAGCCATGCAGCGTCGATCAATGTTTTATGAGAAGGTTGGTAACATCCAACTGAATCACCCTGCAGCTTTGCATTGGATTGCATTATATGCCAAGTAGCATGGGTTTGGGTTGAAAGGGAAACAGTTCTAAGAGAGATCTAAAACATTTTTAAACCTTACAAAACAGCACTCAAAAGGTCTGGTGGTTTAAAAAAAAAAAGTATATATACATATATAATATTTGTTTTCTATATATATATATATATATATATATATATATATATATATATATATATATATATATATAAATACAGTGGGATTCAGTGATTTCTTAATACATGTGATCACTTTAATGTGACAGACAAAACATCTTCAAGCAACATTACGTTTCTGTTTGATGTTCCCTTGTCGGTGTCAGTGAGATAACAAAAGAAACACACATAAGAACAGACACACAGGCAGACTGGTTTGCAGACAGTTACAGTGAGGGGAAAATTTCAGAGATACATTTCTGTTAATGTTTGACTTTGATCGGATTTATTTGATGTGCACTACTGAAAGAATGAGTTCCACTTGTTTTCTCTTTGACCTGCTTCCTGCCTAGACATCACGTGCTTTAGCATCTCTGACTTTCAGAATTACAGCGCTACTTGCAACGACTAGCAGCTTTTTGTGAATGTACTTTAGCACTGAGTTCAATACTGTCAACGTCCTAACATAAACACAGTGGCAATGTTAACATGGTGATGTTTATCAGTTCTGATGTTTACCATGTGCATCATCCTGTGCTGTAGATTGTAGATTGAACTAAATCATCAATGTTATATATTTTTTCAAATGAACAGGTATAGGAATATGGAGACTATGATATTTCAGCCCTTTAGAGCAATTGAAAGAACCACCCTTTGTTTAACATTTTGGTAGCATTTTGGTTTTAATTAAACTGTGCATAAGTCCAGTTTGTACCTGCAAAGGAAGCTCCATCACTTCTGCTTTCATGTTGCATTCCCTGGTCAAGAGCTGTGTTCACTGTTTAGCTCGAACTGTGTTGCTCTTTTTCCTTTTAATTACTAAGTTGACACTGTTTCAGTTGTTACTGCTACCGTCAATATTTACCTCAGTCTTACCTTGAAGGTAAACTGAAGTTGGAAAAGTTTCACTTGCCATTAACGTACACGGCCAATGCTGAACCTTGACACGTGTTTTCTAAAGCTATACAATTCTACACTGTTGTTATGTATGCCTTAAGGTTTGGGAGACAGGATTAGTGTAATTGAGTATCACTATTAAGCATCTTAAACAGCTGTTACTCTGAGTTTGAATCCTAAATGTGCCCACTTTGTTCTTTTTCTCATCCCAAGTACAAATCATTTTGCTGTCTTAACAAATACAGATACATACAAATAGCTGTTACCAACTGTACCACTGGACTATTTAACTTACATGTATTTTTTTATCTTTTTTTAAATTTATCTTGTTTGCTGTATATTGTGTGGAAAAAGAGCAAAGTGAAACCGAATGTGCAAACTTACATGGCCATTAAAGCTGATTCTGATGTCTTGTCTGAATGCATGGGAAATAAAATGGAAATAATGTTATTTTATATCAATATGAAAATAAATTAAATGCGACTTAAAAAGATCCAATTCCAGTGGATCATTCACAGCCAAGTCCACCAACAAAAGTCAGCTTATCATGACAAGAAAGAGAACAAATAAACTCATGAATAAATGCAAATGGTATAAATATGCACATACATAAGCCAGGCCATGCTAGTCTGATGACAAGAGGTGGTTGGATACAGAGCCTCAGCCTCGCCTCATTGCTGATGCACTGTTGAGCAGGGCACCCCTGCTGGCCCTCGAAAAGACTCAACTACAACCCCAGTACTCCGTTTGCAATCGAAATGCACTTAAGGCACAGTTCCATGTCCCTTCCTCTATTTGCATTGCGCTGGTAAAGGCGCCTCTGTATTCTGACAGTAGAAGGTCGCTGTTTTGAGCTGTACACCGTGTCTTTTAGACTGACAGGCTTGTTTGTATGCAGAACACAAACATCCATCACATGGGGAGCAGCTGGGCCTCAGAGCAGAATAGGAAAGTTCAAACTCACTCAACTACACCTAGAGAAACAAAGAGGGCTATATAGGGAGAAACGCAAATGTCCACCACATGTATTGGACTCACTTAGGGTAAAAACATACAGGCTGTCAATGACCAGTCTCGTCCAACTGTTCAGGAGCCATTAGTGAAGGGGAACTATATTAAGAAAACAGAGGCAGGAGCATTTTAAAACACAGCAGGTGTAATGGCATTAAAACAGACAAGATTGATGTGTGAGGAAGGACTGACATGCATGAAGGACACGGGAGCTTGGCCTCATCTTCAAAGACAACAGACTAACAGAATTATTTGGGAAAGTGGCTGCTAGGCTCTCAGTCAGAACTCAAACCACAGAATGAGAACGGTTGTGTCGGTGGCTGCTCATAGCGTGTGTGTGTGTGCGTGTGCGTGTGCGTGTATGTTCCAAAGAGGCCACCATCAGAGTGCAGCATGGGTGCCACTCAAGGAAGAGACGTGTGTGGTTTAGAGGGCACCACACTTTTGGTCCCTTCCAAAGAGGCGGCCATTCATGGTTCTACAAGATCCCCACAAATTCTGTTTAACATGAGAACTGAATAAGTAATTTTGAGCTCCAATGTCGAATAGATTTATGTCACACGTCTGTGTGTAATGTAAGAACAGAAAGAGTGGGTCTGTTATGCGGCGCCTTTGTCCAGGTTGAATATATTAAGTAGGTGTCCCGTCCTGGTTCGGATTACAGAGCCTTCGTGTCGTTGTTTCATAAATATTAGGTGCAACCTCAACCGTTCTACACAATGCGATCGGTTAATAACTTCATCACAGGGGAGGGGGTACGC
The DNA here is from genome assembly GCF_910589615.1 of Taurulus bubalis. Classification (NCBI taxonomy): domain Eukaryota; kingdom Metazoa; phylum Chordata; class Actinopteri; order Perciformes; family Cottidae; genus Taurulus; species Taurulus bubalis. Next base: position 21,383,558 of record NC_136592.1, read on the forward strand.
TCAGAAAAATTATTTCTCACTGGGTAATCTTTGCATTCTGTGTGAAAGTATTATTGACAAATTATTGATAAGGTCCTGTTTGCATTGCAACAGGCAAAAAAGGTTCTGCCAATATGTTTCTAATTCCTCCTCTAAGGTATCACACAGCATTCACGGGCCATATGTTCTAGTCTTTCTTCATTGTCTCCCATAGTTGTTTGGCCAGATTGGATGCACCGATCCGACTTTTAGTCCCCATACCGATACCCTGGTTTACCGAGTACCGATCCAAGACCAGTGTTAATAAACTGTATGCCTCACTGTGTGGAAGTGACTGGGATCTTTCTTTTAAGTGTAAGGTAACATTAGGGTTGACTTAAACCTTGCTTTCCTGTTTTCTTCCTGTCTAGGCCCCAAACCCTTTCTATGTAAAGTAGAAACCATTTACTATTGAGCTCGCCCGGATATCTAAACTCCTCAACCTGTGTGCTCAGACACACAGCAGAAAATCTAATTTCAACAAGTTAAAACTATGTCTACAGGTGAGAGTTGAAACATCAATCATCCTGTCAATTTCACCCTCCTCTTTCGCTCACAATGAACAAGACCTTGACATTCCTAAACTCATTCACTTCAAACCAGTGCTGCGGCAACTAACTTATTTTGATTATCTATATATCAGTTTCCATTATGAGTAATGATGGTCCTGCTGACACACCTCTGTTTGACTGTTATGTCATACACATGCACACATCTAAGAAACCCTACTAGGAGCCCAGTTAAGTAAATAAATCATGTTTATCTAACATGTGAATACACTGGTATTTTTTTAGATTTAGCATTTACCATGATTCTGATGAATAGAAATGTATATAATATAACATACTATTTTGATATTTTATCGCACTATTGAAATAGCAGAGTTTCCTCTCCCAAGTTCTTCTAAGGAAAGAAGAAGTCACTGGAACCCATTAGATTGGAAGCAATTATGCATACACTTAAACAGCATGATCAAAGTAATTAAATTTGTTTTGCATTCAGACACCAACGTAGGAATCATTTTTGAAATATTTGTATAGGTCCCTGGAGCAGACTGACTGTGCCAGAATTCTTATTGTCATTCATATCTTCATATTTTGAGACCCGAGGAGATCATTTGCTCTTTTTGAGATGGCTCACCTAATCAGGCACTGTTTGCCCTGTGAACGGGTTTGATACAGTGCAAATGATTTTAATTTCACCAGGCCGGCCTGTGAGACAGCTCTAGCCTTGCCTTGCCGATTTGTGAAGTGCTCTTTAATTGGTTTAAACTTTGCTCTCGTTGCTCAGGGATCGTCACGCTTAATTTCAGCAAAAGGTCAATATCAATAAATCTGATGCAAGAGAAGGGAGGCAGGCGGAGGAACGGAAGAAAAAAAGCTCCAAACTCTTCTGGCTCGAGCTGACCACTGGGAGGGAGAAGCGAGCTGACCCTGGTAACACGGCCAACCAACAGGGTGCTAAGAGAAGATTAGAATTTGAAGCTCCATCGGCCCACCCTCTTGTCAGGTGTTTATTGCCCATGGCCTCTGCGAGATGAGGTCAGATTTTCATATTATAGCAAACCAACTCCTTTGGCACAATTGGTTGCAGTATATTCAACAACAGAATAATGAAATGGCCCGACAGGAAGAGGAGGGGCTGTATCAGCAAGTGAGGAGAGACGAACCGGGATAGGTAGTGAGTCTTAAGGGCCGAAGTGGTAGAGACACTGCGCAAGATTGTTTGCATTGCAGAGCAGATGCAGAAAGAAGGAGACTGATATGAAAGACAATCTATTCTGTAGGGGCCTTTCTTGTTGCATCAGCTCCTCTCTTGTGCATTACAAGGCCCTACAATGGCAGGCATGAGTGGCTGCCGTGCTTCGGGCCCCTGGGGGGGTATTCACACTCAATACTTGCCCCTCAGGATTTCACTCACCCAAATGGAGAGATGAGCAGTCCCACTGATTACATGTCTAATACTTTATATGGCTCATCACTCTCTGATGCCCAAGTGGAGAGCTCGCTCAGCACACACTTTCTCACGCACAAACCCACAGACGTAATCACCAGCATCCTATCCATCAAGAGGGCCCCTGTCATTCAAAGTGATGGCTAAGTAATTTAGTTGACACACACACACACACACACACACACACACACACACACACACACACACAGACAGAGCCAGGACTGTCCAGGTAAGATTACAAGGAATTACCGCAGCTCACATTTGGCTTTTCCTAGTCTATCAGATGGTTGGTCTCGGGGGGGAGGGTGGGGTGTGGAGGTGGAGGAAATTCGGTATGTCGTCGGGTCACCATGCATTACTGCTCACGTGGACTGAGAGAAAGGCAACACCAGCAAGAGGGGAAGTACAAGGAGAAGAAAGTAAAACAAAAAAAATAATGCCAGTACTACAAAGTCAGGACATAAAGATTAGGCAGACATGAAAATCCCTCACCTTTTGGCGAAATTCGCCGTTTTGAAACCAAAATAGGTAACCTACGTGAATCGTGTAGATCCAAAGAGTTTTTGTTTTTGGGAGAGGGGGGGTGTCAACTGTCCGCCGTTTCTGAGATTGGAGTGGGACACGGAAAAAAACTGAGGTTCCGATTATCTTAGCAATAGAAGATCTTTGACGTGTCGAGTCTTGGCCAATCAGCGTTAAGATGTCTACAGCGGCTTCATTTCCCTCCCACCAGTTTTTTAATGGCAAACTACTAGTCCGCTTGCTATCACGTAAGCTAACGTTGTTGGAGAGACAGCGAGTGAGATTACTGGCAGCGGCGAGTCAGTGGCAGCGTGAGGCGTCAGCCAGGAGAGCGGCGAGTCAGCGGCACTGCAGTTCTACCTACCGACACCTGACTACATATAAGGAGAGGACAAGTGGAGATTTTATTCAACTTGTATTTTAATAAAAAAAACAAGTGGCCGAAATGAGTTTCCTCCGTAGGGTGGCCGGGCTACTGTTTATATTTAAGGGTTTAAGATCTACGTGTAGGAAAAAGTGTATCCTCCAGTTAATTATAATCTATATAGTTATGCAGTTATAATGATGTCACACAGAGAGAGGTGTGCATGTTCAGGTTTACTGGTGGAAACATTATTCAGTGTTCTAGACTAACAGTTGACGTCTCGTCTCCTCAAAGTAAAGTGGTATAACAGTATGACATACTATGGCCAAATAAAAAGGCTGGTACATTATACATATTATGGCATATAAGTGTAATATTATGAAGTGAAATGTAGTAGTAGCAAAACAATATTCAGTATAGTATAGCAGTATTGCATATTGTAAGTATTAAGTCTACAAAATATATATTCACACACACTACCGTTCAAAAGTTTGGGGTCACTTAGAAATGTCCTTATTTTTCAAAGAAAAGCACTGTTTTTTTCAAAGAAGATAACATTAAATTAATCAGTAATACACTGTACATTGTTAATGTGGTAAATGACTATTCTAGGTGGAAATGTCTGGTTTTTAATTAAATATCTACATAGGTGTGATGGTACATTGTGTTTGCTCATTCCATAGACTAATGGATGATTAGAAAACCCTTGTGCAAATATGTTAGCACAACTGAAAACAGTTATGGTGAGAGAAGCTTTACAACTGACCTTCCTATGCATAGCATCACATTTGTGGGTTCCATTATACTCTCAAAATGGCCAGAAAAAGAGAATTTTCATGTGAAACTCGCCAGTCTATTTTTGTTCTTTGAAATGAATATATATATATATATATATATATATATATATATATACACACACACTTGGGTATTGACAAATGAAGAATTAAAACCCATAATGATTATAGTTTGTCGACAAGTGACTCGCCCGTCACTGCCCCTCCGCCCCGCTGGTGTCACCTTTTTCACCCTTCATGAGTTTGCAGGTCTGACTGTAAATGTTAGACCCAGTGACAGGCTGGCATGAAATGGCTTGCATAATACTTAGTAAGGAGGCCATAATAATGTTTGACTCATGGCTGAAGTTAAGTTTCTCCAGCTCTCCCCAGGTTGGCAAAAAAAAGCATCTCAAAATGCATCAGGTTGATGCTTTAAAATAGGGAATATTTACATTTTTCTTACGGGGGAGCATGCCCCCGGACCCCCTAGAGGGGTAATGTCCTTCTCACCTTTTTCACCTCTGACCCGTTTTCATGCCTGATTAGGTGTTCTGGTCATACCCAATTAAGTGCTGGCAAACTAATCTATTTGTTTATTAAATGTGCCCCTTAAACAGTATGTATTCAGTCTCTATTGTCAACATGCAGTAGACTCCCTGGTTTTTAAACTTTATGAAAACATTTTGCACTTATTTGGAAAACCATACACTTATACCCTTATCCTGCATTGTATTATTTACAGCTTCATTATTTATTATTATAAGACGTCAACAAATCTGTGAGCTGTTTTTATATTAATGGCTGCTGAGATTTCCATGCCTATCTGGAAAGTACAAATTGACGGAAAGAATTAGACAGTTACAACAACAAAAGATGTAGATGGTCCAAACAGTCATCAAATCATCAAATATAAACAGCTGTGCAGATGCTACTATACCTATGGTCATAAAACTATCTGGTATTTGTTCAAGTACTATTTATATTATTACTGAGTGTTGTCTATATTTTAATTTTTTATGTGGGTCATACTGATCAGACATTCAAATAGCAGCTGAATGCAGCAGAGAAAGGGCCAGTTTTAAATACTGACAGCAATGGGATGATTGGCTCACAGGCAAAATCTGACTGGTTGAACTAAAAAGCGGCAATGAGTTGCAGGTCATTGAGTTGGAGGCACTAAAGGGAAAATAATTATAATTAATACAAATAGTGTTCCTGATTGAACGATGCCTCGATAACCATGCACAATTATAAAAATACTGTAAAAAAAACAACAACCTCTAGCCACTTTTATGATTATGGAAACTGAGTTTTTAAAATGATTCGTTTTACCCGACAACAAATGTTGGAGTTGCTTGAAAACAAAATGTCCGGTCTGTGACGAGCTTATAAGACACAGGCTGTACTCTAAAGACTCACAGTAGCCACAAACTTTACAATATGTGGAAACGTTGTTTCTTAAAGTGGACATCAGGGCTCTCAAGTTTTTAAGACAGGTCAGAGTGACATCTTTCTCTCTCTCTCTCTCTCTCTCTCTCACACGTAATGCAGTCCTCAAGCAATGAGGAAGACCAAGAGACAGCTGGGTTACACGTTTTCTACAGCTGACCGGACCTGGCTTTTAAACCATCTGCAGTGGTTCTTCGAAACTAATGACTGCAGGAGAAACACCCGGACTGCTTCCCTCTTCGTACCTTGCTTGATGAGCCCTTCATGAAGGTATGAAGGAGACTGGGGATTAGGGTTTGTTGAAACCTCGCCCTTTCTCATATATCACCATAATGGAACACAGGATGGGACCAAGGTGCACATATTTCAGCTGTCAGGAAGAGGGATTTAGCATTGTCTCAAGCAGTGATGATAATCCATGCTCACCTATCCCCAATCAGGAGATGAGAATCTGTAATGACAGGCCCCAATAAACTTGAACCTCGGTAGCTAGGGTGCTAATAGCATTTCATGTCCAATTAGGTTAGTTGACACTGGTGCATCTCCCTGACACAGCCTCTTTTCTGTGATAGGCAGACTGACGGAGAGGGAGGAAAAATACCTCTGACTGGGTTGACAGACTGGGTCAAAATCAGCTTTTCGGTGGGTTAAGTAAGGCTGACACTGTGTCTGCCTTCCTGTGTAACTGAGCTTAGCCACAATATACAGTGCACGGAATCATAAAAAATTGAAAGTGGTATTTTACTTTTGAAACAAAATAGCCGAGGCATCATTTTCACCAATGGAGTCCATCTTAAAGCTTAAATGCCGAGGTGCATTTCAGACCAAGCTGGGAGAAGTCAGGAGGGATGATGCCTCTGAGAATGCTTTGATAAAATGGGAGAGTTGACCAGTGAGGCGTGTGATGCAAATTAAATTCCTCTAACAGAGAATCTGATTGAAGTCAGAGAAGAACTGACCAAGCTGAACACAGACCTCACAAGCTCATCATCCCAGCCTCTGGCTCCTTGGCGTGTAGCAAGATCTACCCCCTGTAGCCGAGCAAACACAGATGTGGCTGCCTCATTTAAATACCTTGCTCAGGGGGTTGCAATCGCAAACATGTTTCCCCAGCCGGTAACCAAAATCTTCTGTGAAAGAGAAATTTCAGTCTTTAGAGTAATTGCCTGTTGTTTCCAGTTACTGATTTGCACGGTTTTAGTGTACACAAATATGCTTGAATGAGTGTGAAGTCAGTCTTGTTTTGTTTGTCGAGGGAAAGCTGGGGAAGCAGCGTACATAGCGGCTCAGCTAAGGCATTGCTTTGTTCAGAAAGAGAGAACCCTGGTGGTCTTCAAAGTACATCACAGAGTTTTATTGGTATGGTTGCCCTGCTCTCTCTAAAACAAACCAAAGTAGAAACAGTAGGGAATATAAATAAAAATCAGTACGCCTCTGCCAGATGGAGCCCTGTTTGGTATATAATGCCCATCTCCAAGCCCCTGAGGTACATTAGCAATGCTTATTTAAACAGCTTGGCTGAATATTGCCCTTTTTAAATGGAATGAAATGGTCCCATTAGCGGGCCATGCACTATACTCCTTCCACTTATTGTTTCCTACTGCTGTAAAACTCTCAACATTGAAGGGAAGTTGATTTACAGTAAATTAAGCTAAATGGGTGGTAAGGTGGCAGCAGAACAAAGCAATAGTGCTGGAAGCTGGATCAAAAAGACAACATGTCGGCATACGCACAACATTCAACTTCAGCTACTCAAAGGCACACACATTTAGCCTTGTTGACATGTTTTTGTTATTGAGTGTTTATTTCATCAGTCTTTCTGAAAAAGTGAAGCTTTCTTAGTATCGATGATCTAAGATCAGTTGTATTACAAAATGAAGACTTCCTGATTTGAACAAAGGCAAACGAAAGTTACGAAGGTACCTACGGTTCTATGAATCCTGGATGACCGCCAGAGGCAGTGTTTTCACACTGGATATCTTCCGTCTCGCGCTTGCGCAGTTCGAGTACGTATACCAAAAATGTCACGTGTGACTTCGGATGAGTCCCCAGCCGGGTATAACTTCCAGCCTCGTCCTGAGATCATGTCCTGCGGAATCTTCTCACGAAACCAAGAGATTCCGAGTGACCAAGAACTCTGGCGGTCATCCAGGATTCATAGAACCGTAGTTACCTTCGTAACTTTCGTTCTATTTCATCCTTACTGACCGCCAGAGGCAGTGTTTTCACACTGGATGACTTATACCAACAAAGTCACAAGGAATGTACAGGAACCTACCTCGTCTGACTCAGGCAGAGGAAAGTGGATGAAGAACCGCACCCAATGGGTGAGGGGTGGCAACGTTCACTCTGTAGTATCTGGTAAATGTGCTCGGTGATGCCCATGAGGCCGCCGCACATATATCCTCCATGGACACACCTCTCAGGGTTGCACATGACGTGGAGACACTCCTGGTAGAATGGCCCCCTACTCCGGGTGGCAGCGCCCGGCCGTTCGCCCTGTATGCATGCACAGGCAATGGCTTCCACTATCCAGTGGGACAGGCGCTGTTTTGACAGGGCACAACCCTTCCTAGGTCCCCCATAGCAGACAATAAGCTGCTCCGACCGCCGTATACCTGCGGTGGCCTCAACATAGGCTCTGAGGACCCGCACTGGGCACAGTAGCCCTGACCTCTCCTCTCCCAATGGAGGGTTAAACTGTGCGAGCCGGATAGGTTGGTTGAGGTGCGAGCGTGTCAGCACCTTCGGAAGAAATGCTGCATTAGGCCATAGTGTAACACCCGAGCCATCTGAGTTCCACCTCAAACAGGATTCACTCACCGACAGGGTGTGTAACTCGCCTACCCGCTTTGTCGACGTGATGGCAAGGAGATAGACGGTCTTTGCTGACAGCCATCGCAGCTCTGCCTCTGTTGTGAGTTCAAAGGGAGGTGAGCATAGGGCGTCCAGTACCACGGACAGGTCCCATGGAGGGGCCCTCGGGGTGCTCGGAGGTCGCAGTCGCTGAGCCCCCCTCAAGAAGAGGGACACCAGCTTGTGGCTCCCCACAGTGCCGTTGTCGATCCTAGCATGCTGCCCTAAGATAGCAGCTACGTAAACCCTCAGGGTAGAGGGAGACCAGCCCCTATCTAGGAGGGACTGCAGAAACTCGAGTACAGTAGGCACAGGGCACTATACTGGGTCTTCGTTGTGAACCCCGCACCAGTCAGAAAACAGCCTCCATCTACACTCGTACTGTAGACGGGTAGATGGCGCTCTGGCATTTAGAATAGTCGTCCTGACTGGTTCTGTGCAGCTGCTCAGCAGCTGGTCGGGCCCTGCAACGGCCAGGCCCATAGGTGAAGGCGCCTGGGGTCGGGATGCCAGGTTCCTGCCCCCCCTGCCGCCGTGGACCCTCGGCGAAGGCCGGAGAACTGCTGCCTGGTCTGAACGGCCTGCACAGTTCGCTGAAGCGCCTGCAAAACAGCTGAGCCAAAAAGCTCCCCGGGTTCGACTGGGACAGCACGGAGGGTCCGCCTACATGCCTCTGACAGGGGTGACTGCGCCAGCCAAACCTGCCGGTGGGTCTGAACCAGGGTCGACATCATGCGCCCGAGTTCCCTTGTCATGAGTGCAAACGCCTGCAGTGAAGCATCACTGATGCTGGTGGCAGTAGTGTCGAAGGTAGCCTGCTGCAGAGAAACTGAGAGGGCAAGCATAAGATGAGAGAGGGAATTGCCAATACGGCCCATGCGTGCTGCCATGTTGTAAGATTGGCAAAGCAGGTCGTCCGTGATCCGACATTGGAGTCGAGGACACCTGGCGTCCGGCCTCAGGCATGTGCTCTAGGCCACATCTTGCCGCCTCCTGCATAGACGCCAGGATTCGGGCATCTGCCGAGAGACGGGAGTGAGCCTTGGGGTTCCTCCAGCATGTGTGCAACTCCCTCAGATATTCCTGAGGGAGGAACAGAAAAGGTGGCAGGGACGCGCCTGAAGAAAGCACTAGCCGGTGCGGGTTCCAGCTGCTTTAAGTCCAGTTGCAGGTGTGCCAGTGCCATGCGAATGACGGACCCCATGGAGTCGTCGACTGGCCCCTCCGAAGGAGTATGGGCTGAGGAATGGGATCCCGGCCCGGAAGAATGGGAGGCCTGCCCGTCACTGTATTCAGTGAAGAAATTGATTCAGGAGACAGGAGGGGCAAAGGTCATGGCCGTCTTCAGGCTGGAGGGGAGCCAAACAGGTCCCACAGTCGGCAAGGTTAAACATGACCGTGACTCAATGTTCTACCAGTAGCTCCAGCGCCTCTTCTAGAGCACCGAGCTAGTGGTAAGGAAAAGAAAAGAAGGAAGCACCGTCCTGTGGCAACAGTCCTAGACAGACTGTGCTGTCTAGGAGAGGGGAGCGCAGCGCTCTCTTCACTAGTCCAGCAGCTGTGTTCCTCGGTTTCCTCCAGTAAGCTTCAGCGAGAGCACTGAGCTAGTGGGGAACCGGTCGAGTGGCAATAGGTCAGGCACAGTCTGTCTAGGAGAGGGGAGCGCAGCGCTCTCTTCACTAGTCCAGCAGCTGTGATTATTGGTGATCAGCCAGTAAGCTTCAGCGCTTTCTTCAGAGCACTGTGCTACTGTGGAGACAAGTCTGTCTTCTGACAGCTACTAGTCTAGTAGCTGTCAGAACTAGCGTGGTCTGGATGAATGGATGGATGCCCTTCAAGTTAGATTCAGCTTGTCTAACTCTGCTGCATGTTAATTTGCAGATAAGTAAATGGACTGTACTTGTATAGCGCTTTTCTAGTCTTCCGACCACTAAAAGCGCGTTCACACTCACCCATTCATACACTTGTTTCCAGATGTTTTGCTGTCTGTAGTGTTTTTTAAGCTTAGTTTGTCACATGTGGACTTGCACATCTATGTAAAATGAGTTGTTTTTGTGTAGATTACAATGCATGAAATATAATTATTAATAAGGGATATTATTATGAAGGATTTGTGATTGTATGCATATTAAGGTCATTTTTATTACTGTGTAATGATGTCCATGTGTACATTGAAATGCTTAAGCTAGATTATTGTCTATCAGGTCACAGAGTCACTAGTTTGCTGAGGTCACATGAACTCTATGCTGCAGAGTGCAGACGTCATTTGCACACGTACAGTGGTTGAGGGTTTTACAAAGGAGCATTTGGTCTTGAGGAACAAAGAGAATGGACCACCTGTGGTTCGTCCTGTGGTTTATGACACGAAATAAGGAACTGGAGGGGGATTCGAGCCAGCCGAGGTAAAAGGTTTCTGGGGAAGGATGACTGTAGGCTGAAGTAAGATTCTCATAAGTTGTAACGTATAGAACTGAATAACAATTCCTTCTAGGTCAAATATTGCGTTAGTAAACACAGGAGGGCGGAGTGAGGTCTTCAGGTACCGGAAAACATGAATGTTATGGAGCCATCTTCAAAACCTGTGCCAAAGAGAGACTACGCCCCTGTGGGACTTTTAGCCAATCGCATGCCCTAGATTGGAACCAATGAGGCGAATGAGCTGGGATATTAAAACCAGATTGTAGATTCCTGTTCGAGGTCTTTGAGCTAAAGCGAGACAGGAACGGTCTGTGGAGCGGAAGCTCGGAGACCCTCAGCTGAGTATATATACACTGTATCACCATTTGAACTTTAATTAAACCGTTAATCATAACTCTTTGATTTTCCTGTATTTCTTCTCTGCCATGAGGACACGGGGTTCTACGAATACTTTTCATGTCATTGTACACCAAGGCTGCCATCCAAGAAGCCATCCTGGCTTTTTTTGTGAAGACATGTATGGTGTCAGTACAATGGGGCATACATGCTGTGTTACAAGTGCAACTCTTCTAACCAGAGCTTATCACAACTGTTAGCTTAACAGTGTAGTAAGGTACTAATTATACAAGTAGATCGAAAAGTACACCTTGAAACATCAGCTTTATCAACACAGGTGAAGTCCTCCATTGGGCTGTAGGCTCGACTGTGTTCCCTTTAAAAGCAACACGCTGACCATGGAGTTTCAAGATAAGATTTTGAAGAACCCTGCTGCTACTGAACAAGTAAGGCAAGGAGCACACTGAGTCACTGAGTTGAGCTACAGGCAGAGACAGGGTTCTTTGTCCACTATGGTTTTGTCGTCTTGATGTCTTGTCTGCGGGGACTGAAGCAAAAATTCTGACATCTGGCAAAATATTTTGGCTCATTCTGATTGGCTGACAAAGTGTATACTGCGCAACTTTAGTGCCGTGCACCACAGAGGACAGAGTCTACTGTATAGAGTCTTTTGGAGTCTGTGTACAGTACTACAAACCCAAACAAAGCTTATGGTAATTCTACTCATATATATATATATAAAAACACAAGTAAATGGCCATACCAAACTACTATTTTATATGAATATTATGCATCGGTTGGAGAATGTGTCTCGGTGAAGCATGGATGTTTTGCCAGCAGAACATTTCCTAAATATTCTTGTTTTTTCTTCTGTGAGAATCTTTGAGCAGCAGCTCCCGGACACTTGTAAACCACTGGGACTCTGTTTTTCTATAGATTTGGCTGGCTATTGCCCTAATTCCGCTGGTTTAAAGATAAATTGCTATAGGCTACTTAGCAGCAAAGCTAAAGCTAAGGAGCAGCAAGATGCCATCTCTCTCCATGGACAACTACTACAAACTCCTGCAGAAGATTGCAGTTTTGGAAACAAAAATCTACCGAATAGAAGTGAACGTGGAGGTAAATGGACTGTGTCAGAATGATACCACTTTACCATGGACTCAAAATCTTGTACAAATGCAAGCAAGTACAAGACACAGCTAACTAGCACCACTAGGCCTACCAAGAAACAGGAAGACTGTGTAGCTGTTAACGAAACCTCAAATGGTAGTCCTCCCTGGAACTCTCTCGCTGCAAAGGCGAAGAGGCATTCACACCCTCGGTATGTGGGAGGACGACTAACAGGACGACTAACAGGCAGAGTCCAGCACCCTGAGATCTCTGATGCGACTGGCTGGCCTGCACTACCACGCAGGCAAAATTCCTCCTCAACCCCGATACGCAGCTGGACACAGCAGAAAACAGCTGGGAAAAGTAAAACCAGTAAAGAAACTCCACAACAACCAAGCCTACAACTTAAAAACAGATTCGCTCCACTGTCGCAGGATCCTAAGTCTGATGATCTGGATAAGCAGCTATCTTCACAAAGCAGGGTAAGAACCGAACATAAAAGGCCGCAGGAAAAGACTGGGCCTGAGACTCTGATTGTTGGAGACTATGCTGTAAAAGATGTCTGAACGATGTGCAGCAAGAATACCAAAATACTCTGCTTTCCGACAGATATGGTGTCTAACATGAGAGATAAAATCCTGGACATCATGGCTGACCATCCCACGGTGAAAAACCTCATTGTGCATACGGGAAGCTGTGATATTGTGAAACAAGAGTCTGAAGTTCTGAAGCGAGACTTTATTGACTTGTTAAACACAGTCAGCTCTGTCAATGCTGAGGTGTTTATCAGTGGCCCTCTTCCACCAGCCAGGAGAGGAGATGAAAGATTCAGCAGGCTGTTTGAACTGAACAGATGGCTGTCAACTGCATGTACTGACCATCCAGTACATTTTATCGACAATTTTTTACATTTTCTGGGAGCGTATACATCTTTTTAAGGCAGATGGAGTTTGCCTGAACAAGTCAGGGGTAAAACTCTTCACCTCTAACTTATTTTTCTTCCTGCGTCACTCGTCTGTTCCCACCGCCAAGGACAGGAGACAAGAGGAATCTAAACAAGAAATAACCACACAGCATCGCCGTGGAGACCTCATGGGAAGGATGCCAAAGGAGAGCCAAGAGGAGGAGTCTCCACCCTCATCATCAAGGATTGATACCCCTCTCGGAGAGGACGAGTCTTTACTTCCCTCACCAGCACCTACTTCCACCCCCCACACTTCATCCAGGTCCCTCTCCTCTCTACTCTCTCCCTCCTCCCCATCCTCCCCCCTCATGGAGTTCACTGACCGCATGAACGGGATGGTCATTGCTGGAACCAAATTCACTCCCCTCCGCACTCCCACTTCCCGTGCTGAAAGCCCTCCAACTAGACTTCCGTCACTGGTTCTAAGTGCTTTGACGCAAACACCGAAGTTAAAGCGCCGTGCCCCTCTCCCGCCTCCATAACATCTCCACAACCATCCTCTATCTCCACGACCTGATAAAGACATTGATTGATATCTTTTGGGTCCGGACTACAAGGTTAATGACACCACTGATTATCTACAGGAACAGTCGGGGCCCTGTTTGAAGTTAGCCTTCTTAATTCCTGTCCTGACTTATCGAAAAGGAAAGGTGAGGCTGCGAAGAAACATTAGTAAATCTGCAAACTTATCCAATTTAACATCCATTCCTCGTCAGCCTGTCCAAAGAAATAGGGCAAATATAGTTTTAAACACATTAAACTTAACTTTATTAAATGTCAGGTCTCTGACCGGAAAAACATTTTTAATCAATGATTTCATTATTAGGCACAAACTTGATTTTTTGTTTTTAACCGAAATTTGGTTAGACCAAGATAACAGTGCAGCTGTTCTTATTGAAGCAACACCTCCCAACTTCAGTTTCATGAGTGAAACGAGTGCATAAGAAAGGAGGTGAAGTTGCTATTGTATATAATGAGTCTCTTCAATGCAAGCAGATGTCTTTTGGTCATTTTACTTTCTTTGAATATGTGGCTCTCAATTCCACGCACGTTTTATTCCTCAACATTTACAGACCACCTAAATACTGTGCAACCTTCTTTGATGAGTTTACTGAACTGCTGTCTATAATCTGTATTGATTTTGATTGTGTTGTCATTGTTGGTGATTTTAATATCCATGTTGATAATCCCCAGGACAGAGGGTCTATAGAGCTATGTGGCGTCCTTGATAACTATGATCTGACTCAGCATGTAACAGGTCCCACCCACAACAAGGGGAACACTCTAGACCTAATCATCACCAAAGGTCTGGACATTTCCAAGGTTGCTGTGACTGATGTTGCACTCTCTGATCATTCCTGTGTTTTCTTTGAGAGTGCAATCTCTCTACACACAAATGCAGGGCTCTCAAGTCTTTTTTTGATTGGCTAAGTCCAGGGGATTCGGGGGAGATGTGCTGGATTCCTCCATGGTGAGGGCAGCGCGACCAGGTCATGTTTGCGCGCTGCGGCACATTAAATAGCCTAGAGTTTTTTTTTAGCGTGAGAAATACGATGTGTGGCGGGAGGGCGTGACTTAAGACCGAAATGTGTGACACTTGAGAGCCCTGCAAATGTCCAAACCAAGGTTGTGACAAAGCGTTACATCACTGAAAACACCAGTGAACTATTTATTCAGAAGTTCTGCTCCACACCAGCCCTCTCTTGCATCTCAGTCAATGAGCTTGTGGATGGCTTCAATTCTAAAGTTAAAAATGTTATTGATGCCATTGCACCCACTAAGTTGAAGGTTGTCTCGGGTAAGAAAAGATCTCCTTGGAGAAATGCCACACTGGTCAGAATAGAGAAAAGAGAGTGTCGGAAAGCTGAACGCAGGTGGCGAAAAACTAATCTCCAGGTTCACTGTGGTATCTATAAAGAGAGACTTCACAATTATAATTTGGAACTTAGAAATGCAAGACAGGCCTTCTTCTCTGACATCATAACCAAAAACAATACACGCGCCTTATTTGCTACCGTGGACAGGCTAACAAACCCTCCGTTGTCGGTAACGGCTACGCTCCAATCCACCTGGGCATACAATCAATTTGCCTCCTATTTTGCTGATAAAATTCAGAGAATTAGACAAGCAGTCAGTGGCTCCACACCAACCACGGGATATGTGTTGTCCCCATCTTTAAATAGCATCCATTCAAATATCATGACACAATTTCACTCAATTAACCAACGAAGCCTTGAAGACATTATACAACATTTTCAAAAATATTTCACACTGCATGACCGCTGATCTTTTACAAATTGTAAACACATCCCTTCTCTCAGGTGTCTTCCCACAAGCCCTAAAAACTGCAGTTATTAAACCACTTCTAAAGAAGGTTAGTTTAGACCCCAAAATATTGAAAAACTATAGACCAATATCAAACCTCCCATTCTTAAGTAAAATAATGGAAAAGGTGGTTGTTCAACAGCTGAACAACTTCTTGGCTGAAAATAACTGTTTTGATGTCTTCCAGTCCGGCTTTCGTCAGCACCACAGTACTGAAACTGCTCTTGTTAAGGTTTTCAACGACATCCACTTAAACACAGACAGTGGCAGAACTTCAGTCTTAGTATTACTGGATCTCAGTGCTGCATTCGACACGGTTGATCATGATATACTACTAGACAGACTGGAAGTCTGGGTAGGACTCTCTGGCGCAGCACTTAACTGGTTTGAATCCTACTTGAAGGACCGACAATACTTTGTGTCGGTAGCTAATTACACATCAGAGCTGACTAGGATGACATGTGGTGTTCCTCAAGGTTCAATACTGGGGCCTCTTCTGTTCAACATCTACATGCTTCCACTGGCTCAGATTATGAAAAACAACAATGTGTGTTATCATAATTATGCAGATGACACACAACTATACATAACTATATCACCAGGGGACTATAGTCCCATACAAGGGCTGGCTAAATGCATTGAAGAAATCAATAACTGGATGTGCCAGAATTTTCTTCAATTAAATCAAGATAAAACAGAAGTAATTGTTTTTGGTCCCAAGGACGAACGATTGAAAGTCAGCGCTCAGCTTCAATCACTAATGTTAAAAACCTCAAACCAAGCCAGAAATCTAGGTGTAGTTATGGATTCAGACCTCAACCTGAACAGCCATATCAAGACAATTACAAAATCAGCCTACTATCACCTGAAGAATATATCAAGGGTTAAAGGACTTAGGTCTCAACAGGATCTGGAGAAACTTGTCCATGCATTTATCTTCAGTAGACTTGACTACTGTAACGGTGTGTTCACAGGCCTCTGTAAAAAGTCAATCAGGAAGCTGCAGCTGATTCAGAACGCTGCAGCTCGAGTCCTCACTAAGACCAGGAAAGTGGATCACATCACTCCAGTTCTGAGGTCTTTGCACTGGCTCCCTGTCAAACAAAGAATTGACTTTAAAATCCTGCTGCTGGTTTATAAAGCACTGAATGGTTTAGGGCAGGGGTGCCCAATACGTCGATCGCGATCTACCAGTCGATCGCAGAGGTAGTGCGGGTAGATCGCATGCCAATTAAAAATTTTTTAAAAAACTTTAGCGACAAAACCCAGCTCCCAGTGTGCAAATTAATGTCAATCACTACGGACGCTGCGCCCGCAATCGTTGGCCGCTTGAATGGATGTATTGGCAAGTACAGGGAGATGTTTTCCCCGACTTCCTTAATTACCACTGCATAATACACCAACAAGCATTATGCGCTACAACGCTAAACATGAAAGAGATCACGGATGTGGCAACAAAGATCGTCTAAAGAAAGACGGATGTTCTGTGCGCATCTGGAGAAGGACTGCAGCCACTCTGACTTCCTGCTGCACACTGATGTGAGATGGCTTATAGAGCTCTGTCCGGAGATACAGGAGTTTCTCCATGTTGTTAAACATGCAGAATACAACCAACTAAGAGTATGTCAATATGCTCACGTTTCTGAATTACAATTTAAAACGTGTGTAAATTGTGTGTTCCCCTGAAGGAGGGAGCAGCAAGACGTGGGACTGTAATGAGTCATTTTGATTTACTTTTAAACCCTTGCGCTTTAATTATCGGGTAGGATGGACAATTTTTTTAAACTTTTGAACTTTGAATGGCACTTGCAGCCCAGTTATTCTTTAGTTATTTTGCACTTTCAGAGGCTTGATTGCTATGTTGAGTTACCTTTAAAGCTTTATTTGTACTTTTTCTTTACTTTTAAAGCATATTTGCACTTTAATTTGTATTACTATTTAATTTATTTGTTATGATGATGTTCTGATGTTCAGATCTTGTTACTCAAATACATTTGAAGTTCAAATTCCAACATTTTGAGTTACTATTCTTAATTTTCTATGGGAAATAGTTATTAGATTAGTCGATTAATCGAAAAAATAGTCGATAGATTAGTCGTTTATGAAAATAATCGTTAGTTGCAGCCCTAGAGTCAGCCTATTCCCACATGAAAAAGATTAAGTCCAAACATCGTTCCACCATGACTGATGACCATTTGGTCTGCCTGACGCTGACTACCAGCAGCTACTGTCCGGACTATGCAACCCTGCTGGTTCCATGCAGTGAAGTCATCAGAGCAAAATGTAATGACCAAAAATGTACAAAATTGTATTGTGTCATAAGGGTTCATGCAGTTATGCAAAGTACGCCAATATTGTAAATATAAAGTATACTCTGTATATTTATACATTAATAATGCTTTATATAGATATAAGCATTATCAATGTAGGTAGATCTTTTTGACTTGGTCATTTTAAAAGTAGCTTGTGAGCCAAAAAAGTGTGGGCACCCCTGGTTTAGGGCCTATGTATGTTTGTGATCTGCTGCTACCTTATGAACCATCCCGGCCCCTCAGGTCGTCTGGGACGAGTCTACTTTCTGTTCTAAGAGTCAGAACTAAACATGGAGAAGCAGCGTTCAGCTTTTCTGCTCCACACATCTGGAAGAAGGTCCCTGAAAGCTGCAGGTCTGCTGAGACCCTCAGCTCCTTTAAGTCCAGATTGAAGACTTTTCTGTTTGCTGCTGCCTTTAACTGAACCAGATTCAGTTATTGCATCTCACTACTGCATTTTATTTCTTAAACTGCACTGCAACTTTTATTCAACTTTTATTTTGCTTTTTCAACTTTTATTTTTTATTTTGCTTTTTGATTATTTTAATGTTTTCTTAACTGTTTTTAAATCTGCATTATGTTTTGATGCTTTTAATGGTTTTATGTAAAGCACTTTGAATCGCCTTGTTGTTGAAATGTGCTATACAAATAAACTTGCCTTGCCTTGCCATTGTCTGTTAGTCTGTCAGGTGAACAATTCTCTCTTTTTCCAGGTCTGATTAGGTTGACAGTTCTCTCTGTACCGAATGGTCATTTCCTGGAACAATTGCATGGCTTCCTGCATTGAACACTTGTATCCTCCCTGTCGGTACTTTAAATGAATGTGGTGTTACAAGACAGGAAATGTAGCCTTGGGGCCTTGTGGATTATATATGTCAAGTTGGAATATTATAATATTTCCTCCTTGCAATTACATGACAGGTATGAGGTGTATACGAGGAAGAATTCAAGTGAGAAAATGAAAACGCTTGAAATTAACTTAAGTGCACAAGCGCAGACAAGGGCTTGAATGATGATGAGTTGGTGAGCCTACCCAGTACAGCACTTTTGTGTGTATGTGAGGAGGATATAGGGAGAGGCTAGAAAGAACAAGCCAGGCAGAGAGAGCGAGTGCAGATTTTCATTTTTGTCTCCATTTGAGAACAGACTGTTGGAACCCTGAAGCGAGTGTTAACAAAGCAGACTGGTTTTGCGTTTCCCTCTGAGCTCTCAAAACAACATGACAAGGAACAAAAGACCAGGGGACTGCTGCAGTCCTTTCAGTTGTACACACAATTTCCTGATACATCAGACAGGCGCGCAAACAGACAGAGTCTGACAATAGATAGAAAAATAGATGGAGAGCCGCAGAGTCCAAAACAGAGGAAGCTATCATCGCATATTAGCTGTGATGCACTACTCACTTTTATCTAACTTCCTCTGGCGAAGTAAATTAAATTTACAGTTATTAATAAAAATGTTTTTTTAAATAAATTGTGTGAACGTAATGTTCTTTCAGCAACCAAACTGAACGGACAAGCTTTATTTTCCTTTTATGACTTAAATGAACAAAATGATGTTCATTGGTGAGCAAAACGCCTCAAGAACAGCAGAGAAAATTTAGAGAATCTCCGGGAGAAACTTTGACAATTCCTTATTGAATGCAAGGATTAGAATAATAAAAAAGTTGGGTATCATCACTACATGTAAGCAGTGTTGGGGGTAACAAGTTACAAAGTAACGGATTACAGTAACGATATTACTATTATAGGTAACGAAGTAAAATAACGTGTTACACTCAAAATATTGTAACTACACTACTTTACTAGACCTCAGTAACGCGCTTTCCTGCGTTACCCAAGACATTTTTACCAGTCCGAAAAGTTCTCTTTTAGTGGCGCGTGAGTCACACAACACTTCCTGCATGAACAATAGCAACAAGCTGCTAGCTAGCGCTGCTGCTGCTACTGCCCGCGTCCCCTCTGCCCAAGTCGGGTGTCGAGCCTGGTCCCGCTACCTTCGGTGGTTTTCGGGGAGCTAGCGGAAGTTAACGGAGAGCTAGCGGAAGTTAACGGAGAGCTAGCGGAAGTTAACGGGGAAGTGACGGAGCGCTAGCAGGAGCCCCAGCTGGCTACAGCGGGGAACTAACGGGGACTCTGACCGAAGGTAGTAGCGGCTCGTAACCCAACGTTTACGGTAGATTGTTCATGCAGGAAGTGTCGTGTGACTTGCACAATTATTATTATTGGAAATTATATTAATTAATAATAATAAATTATTATTGAAAATTGAAAATAAAGTGATGAAAGGGCCATGATGTTTGTCCAGGTATCTTTGCAGTTAATTTGAACATTTGCTTAAAAAAATGGAAAGTAAAGTAACTAGTAGTGAAGTTACTTTTAAAATACAGTAACTAGTAAAGTAATCTAGTTACAATTTTCAGAAGTAATTAATAACGTGTAACTAGTTACTTTTTCTGAGTAACTACCCCAACACTGCATGTAAGATAATGGCCGGACGTGGATACAAATTCAATGTTAAGTTCTTGAATTTGACTTAAATGCTGGTTTAAATATTTGTCAGTTGCACAGTCAAACACTGGTGAAACTATGGGGCATACCTGACTCTTTTTGTGAAAACATGATTTATCCCCCGCCCACTACAGTGATGCAACGTTTCATTAATTGCACTGCTCTCCGTGTCATTTCAGCCACATCCCTCAGAGCTCTGCCAGTTTGTGTCTGGAGGTTTGGCTGAGAAAAAGCGGTGTCCAGATGTAACGGGATGATATAGTCACTTCTCCTCGGCCCCCAGTACTCTAATCGGCCTTGAGAAGAGAGACTGATAGAGGACATCATTGTCTGCTGCTTGGTGTTTCAGCCCTGAAGGCCTCAGCTCCTGTGTACCAAGGCCAAGCGTCTCACTGGCCTCACGCAATCCAGCTTGTGTGAGCGCGATCTGTTTTGTGCCCCAGGGAGCTCGCCACTGCTGGAGCTCACCAAAGTTTGTGAAGTCATCCCAGACTCACTTCTTTCATGTCTAGATGTGTCAGCGTCTCAGCAGGATCCCAGAATAGCCACCCGCAGAGGGGAACCCTTCTCAAGGCTGTTGTCTTTGTTCACAACAAAGGTTAGCATTTCTTTTTTTCCTGACTTTACCTGTCTCTGCGAAATGGAGCCATTGAATTAATGCACCATTCCTCTCCCGTAAAAGGTCTGTTCTTTTTATTGAATCTTCTGAACTGCCCACGCTGCTCAAATTAAGTGTCTCATAAAGCTTCCACTTAAATTGTCCTCTAAAGTGTATGCAAAGGTATTGCAGATTCTGCCATTACAATCTGTATCAACAATTCCCCTGGCTTATAAAATGTGCACTGGCTTTTAGAAACACACAATCCCACTATAATGAGGAAGTGAAATTACAGTCCCATTTCACCACCAGAAACAAAAGTCTGCATCCATTATTAATTTATAATTTTACTGCATTTTCCTCACCATATTGTCTGTTATGTCACCTTGTATAGGCAATACCAACAATAAATTGTACCAATGTGAGGTTTGCAATTTCCTCAAATGAGAGGTTCTTATCACTGATGATTGTTTAACATATCCAACATTACCTGTGAAGGACCCATAAATCCCATAGTTTGACTTTTGCACCTGGGAGACCTGAGATTCAACTCACCTCATGTTTTGACCCAAAGTAATGGGAGGGATGCATTTGATCAATAATGCACCATCAAGATGAATGCATAACACTCCTGTTGTTTATTTCAATATCTGTACAAATTTGACCAAAGAGCAAAGAGTAGTTCCCTTACATAAAAGAATAAAAATGAACATGTATTGAAAGGTTTTTTAAACTTTGTTTGTCACATTTGGACTTGCACATCTATATAAAGAAATTGTTTGTGCACATTACAATGCATGAAATATGATGATTAATAAGGGATATTATTGTGAAGATTGTGTAATTATATGCATATGAAGGTCACTGTTTTTATTAATGATTAATGTGTGAATGGAGTTTAAAACAACGTTTGCATAGTGCATGTGGATGCCATGGTACTGTTTTATTAGAAGGAAGTGTAGTTCTCTTGTTCGCCTGAGGTGGCGGCGCTGAACATTGACTTTTGAGATGATAGAATCTACCCTTTTTCTAGAGAAGAAGAATTGCGCCGCCAATGAATGAGTAAAAAGGCACGAAAAGGTGTGAAAAAATAGAACTCTCTTTGTGAAAACATGATTTATCCCCCGCCCTCATTTCCAAAGTCAAACACACTACAGTGATGCAACGTTTCATAAATTGCACTGCTCTCCGTGTCATTTCAGCCACATCCCTCAGAGCTCTGCCAGTTCGTGTCTGGAGGTTTGGCTGAGAAAAAGCGGTGTCCAGATGTATCGGGATGATATAGTCACTTCTCCTCGGCCCCCAGTACTCTAATCGGCTTTGAGAAGAGAGACTGATAGAGGACATCATTGTCTGCTGCTTGGTGTTTCAGCCCTGAAGGCCTCAGCTCCTGTGTACCAAGGCCAAGCATCTCACTGGCCTCACACAATCCAGCTTGTGTGAGCACGATCTGTTTTGTGCCCCAGGGAGCTCGCCACTGCTGGAGCAAAGAGCAAAGAGTAGTTCCCTTACATAAAAGAAAAAAAATGAACATGTATTGAAAGGTTTTTTAAACTTTGTTTGTCACATTTGGACTTGCACATCTATATAAAGAAATTGTTTGTGTACATTACAATGCATGAAATATGATAATTAATAAGGGATATTATTATGAAGATTGTGTAATTATATGCATATGAAGGTCACTGTTTTTATTAATGATTGTGTGAATGGAGTTTAAAACAACGTTTGCAGAGTGCATGTGGATGCCAGGGTACTGTTTTATTAGAAGGAAGTGTAGTTCTCTTGTTCGCCTGAGGTGGTGGCGCTGAACATTGACTTTTGAGATGATAGAATCTACCCTTTTTCTAGAGAAGAAGAATAGTGCTGCCAATGAATGAGTAAAACCAACTAACCAATGGAAGGGCCTTATGTAGCAATGTGAATGTCTGGGATAAACTAACACGCGAGACGAGAAGGGGTCCAAGAGAAGGGGTCTTCTCTTGGACGACATAGGCGGCAGCTAACTGGGGGACAGACTGTGAATCTGTGAGCAAGAGAGGGCCTCAATCGAGAATGCATAAGCTGTTTTTGTGATCAACCTTTATTACATTTTTTATTATAACTCATTGCATTCTGGACTTTACACAACTGACAATTGAAAGACCAAAGGTATAAAAAATGAGTATACACAGAAACTATGCATGCGCCTTTTCCCCACAAATACTGGTGTGTATAAGAGGAAGAATGTATGACCCTCACGTATACTTATGCTGTGTTCACACCAAACGTAGCGCAAATTATTCGCGCGAGTAGATTACATGCAACGTCAATGCACAGACACAACAGGTTACTAAAACGCGAAATTTCCACCGGGCAGCTCGACTGACGCGTTTGAGGCAGGCCGAACAGAGCATTGGTCATAGTTGCGTCAGCCAATCAGCGTTGAGAATCAGCGTTGAGAAGCTCCGCCCGTAACCACCGCCGTCCTGCCGTTGCTGAATCAAACTGCTGCTGAAGTAGCGCTGGTAGCGGCTGTCATTCAGACGCTGTTGTGGGACTACGGATAATATTATGAACCCAAACACAATTTACACAACAAGTAGAAAGCAGAACTGGTGGTTATTTCCATGGTGGGTGGCGGAAACGTTCCGTTTTACGGAGATAAGCCAGACGCAGTTCCTGGAGGAGTCGGTGAAATTCACCAAGCTGTGTGCGGCTACGGATGTTGTTATGAACTCAAACACGAGGGCGTTTGGTGTTCTAACATATTTAGGACTTCCACAACAAGTGTAACGCAGAAATAATGGTTATTTATTCCATAGTCAATAGCGGAAAAGATAACTCTTTTTCATGGAGAAAAGCGACGGAGATAAGCCACGGCCCCTTTGTCGCCGCGTGATTTATTCGCGTGTTTGGTGTGAACACCCTTTTAATGTCACGCAAGTAAACTGACGCGGTAAACGCAGCGCGAAAAAACGTGTCGCGCTTGGTGTGAACGCAGCATTAGAGATGTCATCCTTATAACATCCGCAGGGATGTTACGATAAGGATGACATTGAATATAATTTCAGGGCCAATTTTGCCGATTGTGTAATATTTATTTTTTGTATGACACCCAGTATTTCGGAAAATGTCAAAGACGCATTTATAAAATTCAGTTCCTCATTCTTTTGATTTACATTTGAGCTATGATCTCCCTGTAAATGGTTGTTTTATTTTATCTTCAATTTAGTTTCAATTGCAAAGTCCTTGTTGAAGTCTGTTTCAACATGAGTGCTACAGTATGAATTAATCATAGATCATCCTTTGAATGTTATAATGATTGAGATTTTACCACAGTGATGGTTGGCAAACACATGTAATAAATGAACGGTATGGCCTGCAAATAGCCACAGCCATGCATAATGACAACTGCTCTGGCACGATCAGAGAACCACGTCAATGTGATACAGTCTGAACACTGCCTTTTCTTTGCTGTTTTTCTCATTGTCAGGTCTGGTGAGTGGTGGACTATCAAGATAACTTTATAAATCCATGTTTGGCTACCTGTGGGAGTGGAGATGAGGCTCAGACGAAAACAATTAGTCATGAATTTACACAGACCTTTATGCATCTGGCCCCTGAAGGACCGCCTGTGTTTGTGTGGCTATGCTGCTACTTTGCATGTTGACTCAATTCCAAGGCTATGGCTGAGCATAGGGATGTCCTTGGCTGTCACCTCTCATCATTTGCCAGTCAGTGAGACAGCTGAGCAGAGGGCAGCGTATGAGCAGTGAGGAGATGGAGGGAGTGCAGAGTGACAGACTCTGGCACTAAGTGACTGTGCCTTGTTAGGACCCCTGTTGTCTCCATGGGGACCCTGACCCTCAAGGGATGTATAAAGGAGGGAGAATAATGCTGCACGTCTACAGGTGCAGACAGACCCAACAGCAGATGCAGAGGTATCCATGCGTTGAAATAGGTTTGCGTACCTGCAGAGATTTCCACACACGCACAGGCAAAGACAGATTTGAATGTAATGCCGCACAAGGGGACACACACGCCAACAATTACAAACACACAGACAGCCAATCAAACTGTTGTCCCCCTGCTATTGATATTCCTCACAGCTGTTGCCTTCATGCACTTACATTCATCATATGCTGCCACATATAATCAAAATCAGTAGCACTTCACTCCTTTCTCTCTATTTGTCCTCTCAGTAAGAAATGCATGCAATAGTTAATATATGCGTACATGCATGCACTTGCAAATGCAATGATACAGCAACATATAGCTACATAAAAAAATGCTAATCAAAGAAATACAGACGGCAATGCACGCCCATGCATTTAGCATCTCAGCAATACAATAAACCATCTTTAAACTGAGAGGACCTTCAGCCAGAGAGGTCTGTGATTAATGCAAAGCATATATAAAATGCACAGGGCGCTGTAATAAATGCTCCCTTCTTGAGATTTTTAGACAATTAGTTTTACCCTGTGTATAAGCAATATTTTCTGTATAGCTCAAACTCTATCCACAGAAAAAAAACATCAGCATCATCAGTAAACAAGATGTAATACACAGAGGACTGTGAGCAGGAAAAGGCAGCAGTGCCCGTCAGGGATTCATCTGTTAGTTTAGAAGACCGACAACAAAGTAACAGCGAGAACATTCAGGCTTTCACATTCACTGCATGATCCAGTTTTGGATTGGTAAGCAAAATGCAATTAACTAACGCCAATGGGTAGTCGAGATATGTCAAAATGAATAAAAGAGGGGTCAGTGAATATAGTACCACGAAATGAATATCCACATTTTGCTCCTATTTCTTTTTGCAGTGATCTCATAACACTAGAAGACAGGAGAGTGAAACATACAGCGAAGCCCTAAGCCATCGTACCAACATACACATTAGAGGAAACTAACACATCCACAGTGACAAATAGAGCACCCACTGAAAGGCAAGGTAATGCTGCAATGCATTCATGTAAAAAAGTGTGTATTGACTTGTGTGTATGTGTGTTTGGCCACACATTATTTGTTTTGCAAGATATAATCGTTGGAGGCTGTGACAGTGTTGGTGAGCTCCGCAAAAACATCTTAAGTTATTTAATTGTATATTCTGCCTTGAAATATGATTCATAATTAAGTAAGTACACTATCAGTAGAATTAGGTAATGTCACCTTCCCCAATGCCAGTTGCCTCGTGAGTTTTCAAGAAAATATGCCTTTAAAATAAGTCAAGGCTACAAGATTAATTTTGAGCAGAACACTGATAAGGGTTTCTTGAGTGTTTTATAATGCTGTCATTGTGCAAGTGGCGTTGATTTATATTTCATTTTCTGGCTGAAAAACAATCTCTTTCCCTCATTTCTCTCAACCTTATCCTATATCTTCTCTGACAATCTCTGCTGTAGGCACAGATTAATCAAATTGTGATATATTTTACTCTATCAAAAAGTCGTCACTTAAACTCAAGACGAAATGAAAAATGCCTTGTTAACCCTTTTAAATCTCATCCCTGTTCATATTGTGCACCTATTTCACAACAAAAAAAATCTAAATCAGATCATCTATTTTTCCTGTATAACAAATATGATTTGTGCTTACTTTAGTAAATACCAACCGCTCATAACCTAACAATCCATTCATCAACATATCTGCAACTTTAAGTCACAGGTGAGGTGTCTGTGGATCCACAGTACACCATTGAGATAATCTGGTTCACTGATGAATATTCACAATACAGTACACTGGAATTTAAGGTTATTACTTTTGTTCACCTCACAGCCAGTTACAGGTCTTTTGATGACAGGTTAACTCGCTTTGACTGTTTTACCAACTTTTATAAGTTAAGCGAAACTGAAACAAAAACATGTACAGAAAGAGATTCCCTCTCGTTGAAAATTGCTTGATAACCAAGGGGTTTGGCGATGGTTCCACATTTGCCTGTTATCAAAAAGATACAGTTCTGGATCAGTTTTGTGAGATAAAGTCCGGAGTGGCTGCTTGACTACAGATTCAGGAGCGAGTAAAACTCACTAAATATGTATCTAGAATAACACAAAGTAAATCCAGGTTTCTTTAAAAATCGTTAATCTACTTCTGGCTTAACCAGCGGCAATCATTTGCATAACGATTGCCATTCAGCACACTTTCCGCAGCCCCATGCTCCAGTGTCCACTGCTCTTTCTCACTGTCCATGTTATTCACGCTCTCATTAGCACTGTGGATTGAGGCATTCATGTCTGCTCTATGCATTTAGACAATTTACATTTCAAATCCCAAGAGACAACACGCCGTGGGTACTAATGTTTTTTTTGTTTTTTCTCTCTGGTTACCTGCTGAGATCCCGTGCGCGAGCTTCATATGTATGTGACAGCGAGAGAGACGTTGCATCAGAGGAAGCGGGTCGCACACAGCGTGAGAGCTCATTCTTTTCCCAAACTGCCAGCTGTGAGTTTAACATGAATTAAGTTTTAAAGAGAAGTACTTTTGAGTAGATGTAACTTGCTGCTGAGTTAGATAAATGTCCAAATCTGAGGTATGACTGTTGCCTCATTGTACCTTGAACAACCTTAATTATAAAGTTAAGTTTGTTTTGTCTTCACAGCTTATACAAAATATATATTATCAAGTGATAACAGTATGTATGGTGGGTGTGGATATAAAAAACATGTATACACACATATATGTTCTCACTATCTACAGCCATGCAGCTCTCCACTGCGTGGCCGGGGCCATGTTTCCCTGCCTCTCTGACACACAGGCAAGCGGCCTGCCTGCTGAACTACCCTCGCTACTCAAATGGAGTTCTCATTTTCAAGGGGAGCGGCTGCATGGCATAACGCACTTTGTCTTGGGAATTACTTTTTCTCTGCATGTGTGGCTCTCTGGGATGGACATGGCTGGCTGGCTCCCGGGGAGACAGATGGAGGCCGCTGGCTAGCCTGACACGTGTTGAGAGGCTGTGATGAGTCAGTGACGAGGGGTGGGCGGGATGGAGGGGCACAGCACTCTGTCTATGTGATGTGTTGATGAGAGTGGGGAGAATTGGAGGGCGGAGACCTCGCTTGGCCTGAAATCTGTTGCACTGAAGCTCTACATTGGAGTTGCACTAACCTGTAAAGTGACTGTGAATCAGAAAACAAGGAAATTATTCATCACTATTTGGGAGATTAACTGGCACAAATATGTCGAACTTGTAATATAGTGCTGATAATATGCTCATACATAAATATTAACTAATATTTACCATGTTCACTATCTTGGTTTAAAGCGTCAGCCTGCTAATTTGAGCTACTCAGCACTAAACAGAAAATACAACTGAGGCTGATGGGAATGTCATTAACTCTCTGTCACAAACATTGTGGCAATCTGTCTGATAGCTGTTGAGATCAGAGTTCATGCACATTTTGACCACTGGATTTCCATGACTTTTCCATGACTTTATACCAAATTTCCATGACCAAACATTTTGTGAAATCTCGGTGTAAACATGAAAAAGTGAAAAAATGTAATATTTAAACTAACAATGAGAATTCCAAAGCATACAGTAAACCTTAAATGACACAAATGAATGAGACAATAGTTTGATTAAAAGAATAAACATTTATATAGATGCCTGTATGTATGCCTGATTACATATTGATTGTCTTTCTTTTAAAAGCATATTCATGATTTCAAACTCAGCGTAAATTAACGACATGAACACATGAATATAACACATTTCCATGACGTTTCCTAAACTTTTGGGATTTACTCTTTTTCAAGGACTTTTCCAGGCCTGGAAATAACCATTTTAAAATTCCATGACTTTTCCAGGTTTTCCATGACCGTAAGAACCCTGTGAGATATTTCCCTAAAAGCCAAAATGTGAACCTCAGGGAAAGTCAGGAGGGACACCAAAAGGCAGTTCATCCTCTTGATCTTTATAACATGTTTCATAGCAAATCAAACAAATAGCGGCTGAGATATGTCAGGCCAAAGTGGTAGAACAACCGACAGACTGGCATTATGATCATACTTCCAAAACCCAGATAATCCTACATTGTTTGGGACAAATAAACTATATAGTGAGGGGATTATGTTTGTATTGCAGACCAATTAAAAATGATTCAGAAGTGGACAGGGTTGCGTCATCTTCAGTGATTTTGATTAAACAGATCTTTCCATGGGCAGCAATGTTTACTTTGATGTAGTGAGATCACAGCGAACAGTTTCATTGTTTAATTTGTAGCTGCCTGGATCCGGACACCAGATCTTGTCTGCTACTCTACACGCTTACAAGACGATAGCAGTGTCCCTCTAGTGCAGCGGTGTGAAACTCATTTTAGTTAAGGGGCCACATACTGCCCATTTTGATCTCAAGTGGGCCGGACCAGTAAAATCAAAGCATAATAACGCATATATAATGACAATATTTCTCTATGTTTAAATCATTGGTGGAGGTTTTTGGATGATAAACCCTATTTTAAGGTCTTTCTACAATACACTAGAAACATAAAGACCAAAAATTCAGACATCAGCCAACTGTTTATCTGCCTGGGCTCTCCTCTGCAGATTCCCTTGCAGTTGGGCAATATATTTAGTAATGTCAGTGCTTCAATCAATTGTGACTGTGGCTCAATGGTTAGTATGCCCGTCTTACAATTAGAGCAGGGATTCCCAAAGTGTGGTGCGCGAACCCCTGGGGGTGCGCGAGCTGCCTCTATAGGGGTGCGCGAGAGGAAAAATGTAATGGTGGTCTAATGGTGTAATAATTAATATTAAACATAATAAAAATAAATAAAAAAATAAGTAGGATTTTTTAATTATAAAATGTCCCTTTGTAAGATTTAAATTTAAAATTAAAAACGTACAATTTAATAAATAGATGCACTTCAGGTCCGGCCGCCAGACTGTCTTTTACTACACACTAGCTAGCTTGTGCACCTAACGTCATTTCATTCATTCAGCAACATCCATGAAAATATGTTAAACTGGCTGAAATCGGGGAAGCTGTCAGGTGGGACATCTGAAGCTATCAGTAATAAAAGAGGAGAGGGACAGAGAGAGAGGGAGGAACCGGAGGCGAGAGAAACGGAGAGGTGCGTTGGGGAGAGACCGGGAGAAGAAATCGATCGGGAGTTGGAGAAAGAGGAGACGAGAGTGAGCATCAGACTGGGAAAAAAAAGAGGAAAAATGATGACAATTATCTGGGTCTGGGCTTCACTTGGATTGGCAATGCAGATTGCCCGAAGCCACAGTGCGTGTTGTGAGAGACGTGAGTCTCTCAAAGTGAGAGACTCACGTCTCTCACTTTCTCCCTCTCCCTCTCTATCTCTCTTGCTGCAGGCAAACAGTTCTCGCATTGGTCCGATTTTATGCGGCTATAAATAGGCTCTGTTGCGTTTTTTTTAAAGGTGAGGGGGATTGGGGGTGCGTGAACCCGGTCGGGATGTAGAAGGGGGTGCGTGGCCTAAAAAGTTTGGGAACCGCTGAATTAGAGGATCAGTGTTTTTTTCTTTTTTCCTGCAATTTTAACAATTATCCTGCGGGCCGAACTGGACCCCCTGGCGGGCCAGATCCGGCCCGCGGGGCGTATGTTTGACACCCCTGCTCTAGTGTCTTCTGCTAGATTCCAGACAATGAGAGAGGATCTTGGGCTGCCTTCGGCAATGAAACAAGGGTGGCAGTAGGCATCAGGGTCGAGTTGAATAATTCAGCCCCTGGATCACAGTACATTTTCATATTCATATTTTCACTGGCACATTTATCTGAGCAATCCTCGCCTCCTCTGCCTGAATGCATCTTCCTCTTCAGACCCCATAAATATCCGAATCAACTAATGACTCCTCTTGAGGAATTAAAAAGGCATCATTAGCCAGCACCTGAAGGTTTGGTCTTATGTACTGTGAGGACTTTGTCGATGCTGATTAGGAAAACAGTCTCAAGGGTTGATCTGTAACACAGCAAAGTCATATGTAATGAGGAAACCAGGCGTACATTAAATGTGCAGCATGTCCCTTTTCACTATTGTCAACACAAGGATTAAAGATGAATTACAGTATTTCTTGCAAAGTTATGTTGGCATACCATTTAGAACGCTACTCAATGCATAGCAGTTATTGCCGTCAAGACCAACCAATAGATGCCAGATGCCCATAGTAAAGAATTTATATATTTACATGTCTATTTATAGAGTGAAAGCTTTTATATGGACTCTCGGCACAGGAAATGTACATCAGCTTACCAGTGACTGACATGTATATTACAGTAGCTGCACAGCAACTATACATAAGTAAAAATAATTCATTTTACAAGTCTATTAAATATAAGACTAATCAATTAGAAAACATGACATGTAGTAAACTTTTTTTTTTTATTCCGCATCTCATGTCAGCTTTCTGGATGTCGTCAACAGTGTCACAACAGTAGTGCATCTACGATCTAGAGGTAATATCCGAGTCCCCAGAGGACACAGAAGATTCAGGATGTTGCACAACAAGTCAAACAATTTTGACTCAATAAAAATCGCAGTAGTTTTCAAAAGCTTTCTTTTAACATCCCCCCACCCCAAAATCTCATACTCTGAGTGCTCTATTTTAATTAAGCTCTTACTTTTACAGGTGACAAGCACATTAGGGATACTTTTACTTTCCCTTTGAGTGCAGTAGACCTGCAGCAGAATACCTTTTATACACTTTATTCTCTTGCACAGCTGGAACAAATAATGCTTGTCGAATGGGCAACAGGTGTGCAAAAGAAAAAAGTAGGGAGAAGGAGGAGCAACAAGGAAGATGTGGCGACAGCAGATGTGACCCACATTAGTGCTACTTGTTATGAATTTGCAATGATGCTGCTGGGCTTGTTAGCACACGGGAGAGCCATGGGTGAGGGGAGATGCACAGTCGGCTATCTCGGCTAACCCCTCTGCAATTCTATTACACTTGTTTATAGCTTTTGGCAAACAGCACACCAAAGATACTTTAGCTTCTCAGGAAAGGGCAGAGTTAAAGGGGGGCGACTACTTAGCATTTCAGAAGGAGACAAAGAGGGCATCCTGAGTAAAGTGAGCATGCAGGAGAAGTGAGGGGAGAACAGATTGAAAGATATTACAGATACAACTGGGCTGACTGTTATTGATGCATGGTAATAGGACCAAACAGGACAAAAACACTACGGGATTAAATGTTATTATGGATTAGTTTTTTTTTCTTCTAATCTTTCTGTGAATTTGAACCTCTCCCTCGCACAATTTGAGAGGATTTGTAAAAATCTCCCTGTTCTGCATGAATATTGAGATATTTTTTGAGTGACATTCCCTCATCCAGTTTCAAGTGTTGAGCCAGTTTGAGAGGTGCCAACTGTCACAGCTAATGTAAATACAGAGTTGGCTGCACAATGATTTTTGTTGAGCAGAGTGGAAGTATCTAATATTTACTGTACTTAAGTATCAAAAGCAATGACGGGCCGTCAGGGCCTTCTAAGCCTTCTCTGGTGGCCTAAACATAATCACAAAGTTATAGCTATTTTATAATAAATATTATTTTGTTATTAAAAGTTATATCTATTTTATAATGTTTTACACAAATACACTACATGTATTATAATTATTTTTCCCTATTAGCTTGTTTTCTCATTGCACAGCTGTATTCATCTGTTCCTCTGCTTCAGGCCTCTAGTATGCCTGAAGCAGAGGAGGGGGGGGGGGGGGGCGCATATACAAAACCAACGGACCGCCACAGATCAAAAGTATTTCCTGATATGAAATGTACTTAAGTATTGAAAGTAAAAGTAAATGCTGTTAATAAAAAAGCAAAGGGTCATAATTTTGAGAATTATGAAGTTTATTATTTTAAGTGCTGTGGCCACCATGACCAAGGAAAGGAATTGGGTTGAAAATAATTGGGTTGGCCGTGATCCATCCAGTAGCAACAATGTTCAACATAATATATTGTACATACGTATACTTTTGCATCCACTATGAACTTAGCCTGTGAAACACATTACTAGTGGTTTTGATGTGTGTTGTATAAATAAACTAGAAAATTTCACAAGAAATTTTGAAAGTGTGGCTACTACTGCCGTAAGACGTCGCACTATGTATACATTACCGGTAGTGAGATGTGTTATTGAGGTACATTATATATATATGCCAACATTTAACATTCAACAGTGTCTATGATCCCTGTAGCTGAAGCCACACTTAACTAGAAATTGCATTTCCTGAAACATTTAGCCTCTCTATATTAACATTTAGCCTCTCTTTCGCCCCTATACACCTTGGATGTTAGGTCTTGGTTATGGGATGTGAATATATGTCGTAAAACATGGAGGCCGTAAATACAATTGAGGACCAAAGGCAACCCAATCTCTTTAAGTAAAAGCTGAGACTGACAAAACACTTGAAAACACCACAAAAGTCAGAGTGCCAATATGTTTATTTCAATGCAGTCAATATTGTAAAAAAAAAGAAAAAAGAAGCTATGTCATAGCTTGGATAATTCCTTCGTACAACATCACAATTGTTGTAATGAAATGATCTGAAAAACCGTCCTGCAAAACAAGTAAGGCAAACAGGAGATGGTTTATCTAGAATTAAAAATCAAAGCAGGCAAGAAATGAGCCCATATTCCTCAAAAGTCAGATGAAATGTATAAAATATACACATCAAATTCTGAGCAATCAAAACAAATATATACAATTCCTTTTTTTTTTAAATTAAATTTGTTTCATAACAAATAAAGAAAACATGGCAAACGGGAGTTTTTTTGCTTTTGTCCGCACTAAAGCACTTTGGAGCTACCGTCTCACAACGTACATTCACTAGCTTTGCTCTCAAAAAAAAAACCTGATCGCTCAAAAATAAACTTGCGAGCTCAATCCCAAAAGTTACAAGTTGAGTTTTGGACGTAGGGGGCGGGGCATACGCTGCTGAATGAGGCAGGAGTTCCTATTGGTGGGTTCGACTGGGCTCTTGGTACACACACACACACACACACACACACACTAATGGGACTCGAGGCTACGTGAGGAGGACACAGAGGTAAGTTGACATTATATTGCTCTGTTCGTCAACATTATTTTAAATGTAGCAGCACTTCTCTTTGTTTTCATGTTGTTAATGTTGTGGAGTCTCTTTCTTTAAAGAGAGCTGCTGTGTTGACATGAAGCCCCACGTTCTGCCTGCATGTAACGTTAGCCCACAGTGAGCTAACAGCTAACGCTACATGCAGGAATATGGCTCTTACAGTACACTGCAACGCCACCTCCAGCTTTCGTTGCCATATCTGGATACTTGTTATAGGAAACATGTCTGCTCCGTGTAAACATGTTGTATCCTTCCAACTGGAACGTTGGAGCAACAGAGGCTCCAGACAAATGTGTTTCTGTTACGCATAACACATCGGCAAGCCTGAGTTCATGGTGACACTTCATGTCCTCAATGTGACTTGGAAGTCCTTGTGTGTTGTGGTGAATAATTGTCAAACTTTGAGCGGTTTGATCTGCTGATTGCACGCGTTTCAATAGCGGTTGTGAACTTTGGAAAGATGCTCTTCTCATATTTTGCAGTGCAGCTGTGATGTGAGGATCAGCATAGATTTTCTTTTCAGCAAAGTCTCTGATGTACAGTCCTTGAAGAGAGGTGGTCCTGCTGAGAGCAACATAGGACATTCCAGGCTCAAACACACGCTTTAAGCACACCACTGCTGACGCCATTGTCATGCCTTGCACTTTGTGAGCTGTACATGCAAAGGCCAACTTCATTGGAAACTGCCTTCGAACTACTCCTTTTTTCGTCATGCGTTCTTCATTTCGCTCTATGTAGACCAAGTTGTCTGCGGGGCCTTGTATTTTTTGGCGGAATCTCTGTCCTGAAGTTGGATTGTCCAATTGAAGACCAATCAGCCTCACTGTCGTTCGTCCATTTAGCTCGGCACTCACCATGTTGGCAATCGTTCCAAATGTCCCATTAACGACCCCATCCTCCACATCCAGGTTTCTGATGATCATAACACGCACTCCCTGTGCTGCTTTTATACAATCAGGTAAATCTCTGTTGGTGCCGTTGATGCATCCTAGTTGCCTCATTTCCCCTGTGGTGGGGTCTTTCGAGTAGTCTTCTGCATCAATTTGTAGAAAGTCAGAGTGGAGGTCAGCTACAGTTGCAGAATTGTGCGCGTCAACCTCTTTGTTTGTTGCAAATATATGGAGGACATTGAGTGGCGAGTCTTTGACATCAATGACAGCCTGAGTGATCAAAGCTCTGTCGCTGTCGCTGAGTGCATCTGTCTTTTGCTTTACCCTCATCCTGTTCAGGAGCTCTGCGAAATCAAGATCATCTTTCTGGCGCATGATCTGTGTCAGGTTGACCATTTGAAAGTTGTCTTTCCACAGGTCTAGCACATCCTCCTCATACACGCAAATTGGTTTGGCTCTACCAAGGGGGGGCAGTTGGTAGAAGTCTCCTACTGCGAGGACAGACATCCCGCCAAAAGGTTTCTTGTTGCCTTTGATCTGCTGAAATCTCCAGTGGACATAGGAAAAAAGCTGTTTGGAAACCATGGATATTTCGTCGATTATGAGAATTTCTGCATTGGATAGTGCCGCTCTCAACTCATCTAGTGCATTTCCAAGGCCTTGATATGGCGGTTTAAGACTTCTTGGCAGTTTAAGAATAGAGTGCAAGGTTTTCCCAGAGATGTTGAACGCTGCAGTGCCAGTAAATGCAGTCAGTAGCACTGCTGGCATGGACATGTCTGCTTGGTCACGGAATCTGGGGAGTTGCCGCAGAATCTTTGTCGCCTCCTCAAATATGCACCTTATGACATGGGATTTTCCACAGCCAGCTCCTCCGGAGACAAAGTAGAAGAACTGTTCAGGATGGTGGCCCAACACACATTTGAGACACCACTCACGCACAGTATAGAAGATGGAGGCCTGTGTTTCGTTGAGGCTTTGGTACAACTTTCTCACAAAGTCTGGGCTCAACCTTGGTGCCTCTATTGTAGGTACAGCCCCACCGCTCTGAAGCTTGACCTGGTAGTCTGGTACGTTGTCCCTATCGTTCTCATCATTAGGATTTACAGCCTCTAGCTCGGCGACACACTCCAAACGATCCACTTCAACTTCGGGTGCAAAAGTGTTCCATGCATTAATCGCTGGGCCTTGCTCTCGAACCTTTTCAAGTGCCTTGTCAATTTTCTCGCTATGCCCTTCATATTCCTCCTGCATCACATCAACCAAGTCCTTTACAGAAAAGCCCCACTTGCAACCATTCTTGTAGAACTGCTCATAGGTTGGGTGTTGTTCAGTTTTCAGGTCATCGTTTGATCTGTGTGGAAAATACAGTTTGAGCAATCGCCTGTAAAACTTTTCTGGTTGTTTCTTGACTGAGAAGCGGGGGAATCTGATAACGGCAGGTTTTCCTGCAGTTCTTTTTTGAATGTGTCCTTTGTTGTGCAAAAGGGGAATAGCATTTTTCCCGTGAACTTGCTGGCCGTAGAGAGTCCTATACTCTGAAGCAAACTTAGCCAAACAGATGAATTCTAGCTCGGGTGTTTCAGGTCTTTCGGCGTATTTCTCTGGTAATCCAGACATCCAAATTTCCTCTGCATCTGGTGGCAATTCTTTTAACCTGCTCATGGGAAGACTCATCTTCAGTGCATCCTCTTCAGTCTGTATGAAGACCACATTACGTGAACACTTTTTGAGTGGCAGGCTGCATGTCCGGGCCACAGACTCTTGAGCACTTACCTGTCGTTGTTTGGCGTATGCCTGCATTATCTGTTTCATTTCATCCCGTTGATTCACATCCGTTTTCTTCACATCACGAATAATGTCGTTAAGGAACTCATTCATCTCATGTTCTGGCTTGGAGACATATGACATCATGTACATGATGCAGCTGTACTCATCAAGCACAAATTGAATGTCCATGTTTGCGTTCCATGCCCTCAGTAAATGTGGATTGTATTGATTGACCCAACAGTCATTTGGATGACGCTTTAGCATGACGACATAGCCAGCGGTAAGATCTGTGACATACTGCATGTAGGCGCCGGACCCAAATCACAAGGTGAATATGTGGGCTTCCTCTGGCTTGAAACTCCACTCTATAGAAGTAATCCTCTACTTCTCCGATAGGCTGTGCTGGTGACAGGATCAGATTTGTCATGAGCGCATCGACTCTTTTCTCAAACATGCGCATTACAGTGACTGGGTTGCTTCGGAGAATTTCGCATTTCGCATTCCAGTCGAGCT
The DNA here is from genome assembly GCF_910589615.1 of Taurulus bubalis. NCBI lineage: Eukaryota > Metazoa > Chordata > Actinopteri > Perciformes > Cottidae > Taurulus > Taurulus bubalis. The sequence continues at coordinate 21,420,284 of NC_136592.1, forward strand.
GTGAAAAGTCAACTTGTTCACCTTGTTGAGCTTTTATGACGTTAATGACCTCAGGCCATCTCATTTCAGCAGCAGAAAATGTCAGGAAAAATGTAGGCTTCCCCAACTGTCTGACCATAGCGTTGAGATCTTTGAGTGTTTTATCCCAATAAGATGGAGTGCCTCTCAGAGGTTGCATGAAGCGTGTCGCATCTTTGTTTCTTATCAGTCTTTCCACCTCTTGATCATCTCGAAGCATCCTACTGGAAATATTGCGTCCATCTCTGGTGATGGCTTTACCTTTACGCATTTGGATAGACATGCTGTTTGTTGCCATACTTGTTTCCGTCACAAACTGTGCAAAGAACAGGTAACTCTGGTCATTAGCAAAACGAATATCTGCCGAGAACAGCCTTGCATTAAAGTACATGCTAGGGGACAGTTTAATTTGCCTGACCTCATCCAATGTGTTCTCTCCGGTTGGAAATTGCACTGGAAAGGCCATGGCTTCTAGTTTTGGTATGGAAAAGAAGCCAACGGGTTTATTTCCTTGGGCGGGTGCAATGCTGAATATTCCATCACCGTATGATAAAACTTCCTCTGCGATGTCAAGTGGCTGCATGCAAGTGTCCAGAGCCAGACCAGGTCTCAGTTCCTCTTTCTCTGGATTGTTGGACTGCTCACTATTTGCATCAGCAGTGGGTGCATCTGCATTGACCTGTTGAGTCTCCTCTTGATCACTTGGCTCATCTGGGAGAATGGTAAATGTAGCATTTTCATCGATACATACATCATTGTATTCGGAATGCATTTCTTTGAGTTTCGCTAGTGCTGCTAGCACATTTTTCATGTTGACGGTGTAGTAGTGCTGGTACCCCTTGTATTGAAGCCGTCGTTTTAATTTGACCTGCAACAGCTGGGCCTCATTACTGGGTCTTGGGAGACTGTTCACTGTTGCCTCGACCGCTGATGGCACACACACAACAGCTCCGTGTACTGCTCTTTGCTGTCCTTTGGGTAATGCCACTATTTTGGCAAACGGTAGGATTTTGGCAATCAGCTGTCTTTCAAGGACGTTTAGATCACCCAATTCTGGGGGAATGGATGCCAACTCCAATTTATTAGCAACCGAAACGGATGGCATGCGTCCTCTGGTCAGGTGGTTGTCACAAGTATGGCAGATCCACTCCTGCTTTCTCTCTTGTGGAATGGTACAGGTGGCAGAGCATTCACCGTCACAAATGTGAACATATTTTCCCGTTAAGCAAGCAGCTAACACATCAGAGTTTTTGACATATTTGGACCGGTTGCAACGCTTCACTTGATTCGGAAAAAGGGTCCTGTGACACACTGTACAGACATGGGTGGGTCCATGCCGAATTCTTTGAGAGAATGAAGATATTGCAGCTTGCATCACCTCGTCGATCACAGACTGGGCTTCAACTTGTGGCTGTGGAGTTTGCCGGTGGTGATTTACAATCTCTCTGTATTTCTTTTTTATTCTGAGTGCACGCTGCAACTTGAGATGAATGCGAAACACAGCATCGGTAGCCAACTTTTCTCTCTTGTTCTGGATAGAGCGCCGTATGTGACGTACCTTGAATGCTGGGTCACTGTGATACTGTTGATTACAACGCTGTATGTGACGTAGCCTGAATGCTGGGTCACTGCGATACTGTTGGTTACAACGCCGTATGTGACGTAGCCTGAATGCTGGGTCACTGCGATATTGGGTTTGAAGACCTTGTTTCTTGTTTTGCCTGTAGTTCCGGTCACATGCATACTTCTTGGATGCACGTTTTTTCTTCATGTTCTGAAAATCTTGATCCGTGTTGTACCTCTTTCTTGAAAATGCCTTTTGTCTGCTTCGAAAATCAGGGTCTGTGTTGTATCTTCTGACTATGGAGAGTTTCTTTTTCTTTTGAAATTCAGGGTCAGAATGGTACCTCTTAACCTTTTTGTCCAAAATCTTTTTGTCCTTGGATGTGCTTGTATTTATTCTGCGCATAATTTTTTTTCGCCGTTGCTTAGTCATTTTGGAGACATTTTGTCCTTGTTTTCCTGTTTGATCCAAATGTTCCGGCTGTCCTTTGCCTTCATTGTTCTCTGGGATGTGGGCCTCTTCTTGTTTTTGTACTTGTGGGATATCTGAAGAACTCTTTAGGACCTGAACGTTTCCAGTTTGTGACGCGTTTTCCTGGGCTTGAGCAGTTGCTCCTGCTTGAGGCACAACCGAAGAGATGTTTGAAACCTCCACCTTGCTGTCTGCGATTGGTGCATCAGGTGGTGGTAGAGCTGTAGCTGTCTGTGTAACAGTCACATCCGCTGACTTTCCAGGACGTTCACTGGACTGGCTGTCAGATTGAAAAGAAACTGGTACAAACTCATAGCAGGAAAAGCCACCACGGCTTTTAAACAGCTTGTGAAGGTGGTTAATCATGTCACTGAGATGACTGAAAGTCAGCATAACTGCAGCTCCATCAGGGCATGGCAAGCCTGCTGCACTTCGTGAGTGAGAATCAAACACTCCGTACCGCCCTGATCTGTCACGGAATACTGCAATGCATTCTGGAGATACAACGATGACAGCATGGCTGACATCAGTTGACAGACACTGAAGTTGTTGGGCCAGAGTCAACCATCCAACAGGGCCATCTTCTTGGGCCTTTATGTATCCACACCTCACAGTAGACATGGACACATTGTAGAGATTTGTGTCCGTTAGAACTTGCTTTGGCATTTCCTCTACTGTCAGGTTAGAGTTTACGAATGTCTCATCCGAAATAAGCTGGGTTTTGATCCCAACATAGAGTGAATCTCCCTTCGCAAGCACTCTGTCAAGGAAGGTTGTGTTGAACTGTGAACCTTCGTTGTGGTAGGCCAGAAATGTGAGCGCCATACAGCTGCACTGATGATTTTGTGAGAATATGTTGTACCTCTGATCACCTTGACAATGAGTTGCTCTCACAGACTGAATTTGTTGACATTTGTTGCTGTTTGGCTTCTCAATCTTGGTCTCATTATAGTGGTGGGGGAGGGGGGGCAGGGGGGGGAGGAGGGGGGGGAAATCCCCTACCTTTTTAATCTTGGTCTCATTATAGAGGTGGGGGAGGGGGGTCAGGGGGGGGAAATCCCCTACCTTTTTAGCTGGAGAACGGGAGCAGGAGGGTGCATCATTGTCCATCCAAACATTTCTTGGTTCTGGTGGCGTGTGTATTTTGGGAACCTGATGACACAATACCAATGTAATGAAAGGTTTACATTATGTCAAACATTGCAGCCACTAGACAATTAAAAACATGAATATTCAGTTGCCAAAATCACCTTTTGAGCTGGAGAACATGAGGGGCTGGTTGTTTTGTCCTTTGACCAGAATGGTCTGGCTGGTGGAGGGGTTTCAAACACCTGACAACACATGATACCAAGTTAATGAACATTTAAAAAATACAAACACAGTATATTGTCATTACATGCGGACAAGTGTGTCAAACGCACTAGAAAGCCAGGCATATACATTTATTGTTTAGGTACCTGTTTGTCAAAACTTGGTGGACTGGCCTGGCCGGCATCTTCCAGGTTGAGCGGTGTCCAACGCACTTTTTGTGCCTGTGATCGCTTCCCCTTCCTCGGCATCTTCTTCGACACCTTGTATTAAAAATAGGATTACACTAAACCAGACACTTAAATTGCTTACCTGAAAAGGTGATGTGATGGAGTAAAGATGAAGATCTCGGTGGTGAAGGTGAATTGTTTGTCTATAACAGAAACAAACCAGTGAGTTTCACATACAACTGTAAATGTGTAACACAATGTACTGTATCAGAAACAATAAAAACATGTCGTCAGGCAGGGTTAGCAGTAAAAAAAATATATATATCTGTCTTCATAGTACTTGCTACTGCGACTGATATCACTCACCGGTAAAGAGCTGCGCAATAGCTGTCAATCTGTGGGTGAAAGAAATAATTAAACCTTGCAAATAAAATGCTGCTTTGCACCATGTTACAGGCATTCTTTAAACATCACTCACCAGTAAATAACTGCTCAAAAGCCATCAATCTGTGAGTGAAATAAAGTAGAGGGAATGTTTAATATCCTCACAAAAAAAACAGCGCTCACCATTAAATGAAATCAGATTAACCAATGTAAACACGGGAGAGAGGGTGAAGGGGGGAAGGTGAGTAAAAACAATCATGTCAGCCATATTTTAACCAGAGCTGCTCAATGTAAAAAAGTACAACTTTGCCTCTCTCCTACCCAAGACTTCAGTTGGTTTGTTTAAATAAAATGAAATGAATAACCATGTTTAAATCCATGAGTCAGTCACAACAGATATGAATAAAAGCAGCAAGCAGAACATCAACCCACAGTGCATAAAACATTTACATCCGAGTAAAATCATACAAAAACATCCTTATATTTTAAGCCATTTTGTCCTGTCTAATAAAAAGCTAGCCAAATGTGATAAGGGAGAGGGAGAGAGGGGGAGGCAGGAGGAGAGAGGGAGTGAGAGGGAGGCAGAGGGAGGCAGAGGGAGGCAGAGGGAGAGAGAGAGAGGGAGAGGGGGAGGCAGGAGGAGAGAGAGAGAGAGGCAGGAGGAGAGAGAGAGGGAGAGAGAGGGGGAGGCAGGAGGAGAGAGAGGGAGAGAGGGGAGAGAGGGGGAGGCAGGAGGAGAGAGAGAGAGAGAGAGGGAGAGAGGCAGGAGGAGAGAGAGAGAGGGAGAGAGAGGCAGGAGGAGAGAGAGGCAGGAGGAGAGAGAGAGGCAGGAGGAGAGAGAGAGGGAGAGAGGGGGAGGCAGGAGGAGAGAGAGAGGGAGAGAGGGGACAGAGGGGGAGGCAGGAGGAGAGAGAGAGAGAGAGGGAGGGAGAGAGAGAGAGGGAGGCAGGAGGAGAGAGAGAGAGGAGGAGGGAGAGGGAGAGAGAGGGAGGCAGGAGGAGAAAGAGAGGGGGAGGCAGGAGGAGAGAGAGAGAGAGGCAGGAGGAGAGAGAGAGGGAAAGAGAGGCAGGAGGAGAGAGGGGAGGCAGGAGGAGAGAGAGAGAGGGAGAGAGGGGGAGGAAGGAGGAGAGAGAGGGAGAGAGGGGACATAGGGGGAGGCAGGAGGAGAGAGAGAGAGGGAGGCGGGAGAGAGAGAGGGAGGCAGGAGGAGAGAGAGAGAGGGGAGGGAGAGAGAGAGGGAGGCAGGAGGAGAGAGAGAGGGGGAGGCAGGAGGAGAGAGAGAGAGAGAGAGAGAGAGATCAGATTAACTAATATCATGTCAGCCACGGAAAGGGGGGGGCCAGACAGAGTTAGACAGACAGGGGGCGGTATATAGATCGAATGGCGGGAAAAAAATAGCACTCAAACACTCATGCGAAAAGCCCATTGGGAGGGGCAGAAGAGGGAGAAGACCTTGAAACAATCATGTCAGCCATCAATTAACCAGAGCTGCTCAATGTAAAAAAGTACAACTTTGCCTCTCTCCTACCCAAGACTTCAGTTGGTTTGTTTAAATAAAATGAAATGAATAACCATGTTTAAATCCACCTAATAATAATAATAACCTCAATAACCTCTGCCACCTTCAGAATTATCAGATCAAATGATTTTCTTTGAGAGGGTGAAAAACGTAGTTTTTTACACAATGAAAAAAAAATCCTTAACCGAAAGCCAAATAAAAAAGAGCCAATCAGACTTCTTTTATGGGAGGAGCCTAATCGGATTCGTTGTGTTGTCCATTTTTCCCCAGCAACAACAGACTCATTGGGTGAAAGGTCGATCCAAGTTGTATCTCCTCACTCACCAACTTTCTGGGGTCAAAAAACGTGCGCGCACACACACGCGGGCGCACATAGACACACACAGTCAATCGTTTTGTGATAATTCTGTGTGTGTCTAAGTCTAATGTATGATATATAAGAATGTGTGAAACGTTTTTTGTAGAGTTTAAAATAGAGTGTCTTGGATGTCAGCTGACCAACGTCAGTTGGCTCCTCCTGCGTTTGTATCACCGGTTGTCGTGGTGACAGCCCTGATTGGCTAACTTAAAACAGGTGTGACACTGTCACAGAGCGGGATACTGGACTGTGGATTTAATGAGAAAACAACCTTTTAAACTATTGTATTTGACAGACAACCGTGAATCCCATCACGAAAATAATGTCATCATGAGAAGCACAAGACTTCTGAGAACGTTTCCGTCTACTTAAATATTTGTAAGGATTTATAAATGAGAGCGTAAATTCAGTTTGTAAAGTGCTCACGTTTCCGTCATGAGAGAAAATTGTGGTCCGATTTAACATGGAGGTTAATGGAGCAGTTGGCCGGACTTCATGTCGCTTTCAGGCTTGCTGACAAAACAGTATACATTTGTTGGATTCCACGACGCATGTGTACCACCGGCACAATATTTCCAACGTTTTCATATATAAATTATGCCTCAAAAGTCAATATTGTGGAGTGAATGGCAAAATACAAATACAAAAAGGTTGTTTAGGACACAGCTCCTCGTGCTCTAGCGATGACATCACAGCTCTAACCTTCCCCACACACACCCATTGTAAACTCTGAAATGGTTCCCACATTTTCCTAAACTTGAACAATAATTACATGAAAACTGTGCTAGCTATCAGAGAGAGAGAGAGAGAGGCAGGAGGAGAGAGAGAGAGAGAGAGAGAGAGAGAGGCAGGAGGAGAGAGAGAGAGAGAGAGAGAGGCAGGAGGAGAGAGAGAGAGAGAGAGAGAGAGAGGCAGGAGGAGAGAGAGAGAGAGAGAGAGAGAGGGGGAGGAGAGAGAGAGAGAGAGAGAGAGAGAGAGAGAGAGAGAGAGAGAGAGAGAGAGAAATCAGATTAACTAATATCATGTCAGCCACGGAAAGGGGGGGGCAGACAGAGTTAGACAGACAGGGGGCGGTATATAGATCGAATGGCGGGAAAAAAATAGCACTCAAACACTCATGCGAAAAGCCCATTGGGAGGGGCAGAAGAGGGAGAAGACCTTGAAACAATCATGTCAGCCATCAATTAACCAGAGCTGCTCAATGTAAAAAAGTACAACTTTGCCTCTCTCCTACCCAAGACTTCAGTTGGTTTGTTTAAATAAAATGAAATGAATAACCATGTTTAAATCCATGAGTCAGTCACAACAGATATGAATAAAAGCAGCAAGCAGAACATCAACCCACAGTGCATAAAACATTTACATCCGAGTAAAATCATACAAAAACTTACAAAATCATACAAAAACCTTATATTTTAAGCCATTTTGTCCTGTCTAACAAAAAGCTAGCCAAATGCGATAATCAAAAGCATTACTCTGCATTACTACAGTTGGTTTGTTTTAATTAAATAAAACGAATGTCCATGTTTAAATCGTGTGTGTGTGTGTGTATCAGTCACAATCAGTCTCAAGGATTAAAATCCAATGAAACACTCTTATATCTCAGCCTAGTACAACCTAAAAATGCTGAGACTAAACAGTTCAGTTAGCTAGCTAGCTAAATATGTAGCTAGTTCATGAGTAAACAGCCACTCACCTTAGACAGGAGTCAAAGATGCTGGAAGGTGATGCTGTAATGCACTTAACCGAAAGCCAAATAAAAAAGAGCCAATCAGACTTCTTCTATGGGAGGAGCCTAATCGGATTCGTTGTGTTGTCCATTTTTCCCCAGCAACAACAGACTCATTGGGTGAAAGGTCGATCCAAGTTGTATCTCCTCACTCACCAACTTTCTGGGGTCAAAAAACGTGCGTGCGCGCACACACACGCGGGCGCACATAGACACACACAGTCAATCGTTTTGTGATAATTCTGTGTGTGTGTGTGTCTAAGTCTAATGTATGATATATAAGAATGTGTGTGAAACGTTTTTTGTAGAGTTTAAAATAGAGTGTCTTGGATGTCAGCTGACCAACGTCAGTTGGCTCCTCCTGCGTTTGTATCACCGGTTGTCGTGGTGACAGCCCTGATTGGCTAACTTAAAACAGGTGTGACACTGTCACAGAGCGGGAGACTGGACTGTGGATTTAATGAGAAAACAACCTTTTAAACTATTGTATTTGACAGACAACCGTAAATCCCATTACGAAAATAAAGACATCATGAGAAGCACAAGACTTCTGAGAACGTTTCCGTCTACTTAAATATTTGTAAGGATTTATAAATGAGAGCGTAAATTCAGTTTGTAAAGTGCTCACGTTTCCGTCATGAGAGAAAATTGTGGTCCGATTTAACATGGAGGTTAATGGAGCAGTTGGCCGGTCTTCATGTCGCTTTCAGGCTTGCTGACAAAACAGTATACATTTGTTGGATTCCACGACGCATGTGTACCACCGGCACAATATTTCCAACGTTTTCATATATAAATTATGCCTCAAAAGTCAATATTGTGGAGTAAATGGCAAAATACAAATACAAAAAGGTTGTTTAGGACACAGCTCTGTAGTGGATTTCTATGTTCCTGAACTTGAATAAAAGCCAAGGGGATTGAATAAGTTCAAGGATTTAGAGATTAGTTTATATTTAACATTAATTAGAATAGGAGGAGGGGAGAGGAGCTCTTTGCAGGGGTCTGGGTGAAAGTCTCTGTGGGTGCAGCTCATTTGCATAAGGCGGGAAAACCGTGGGTGTGGCTCATGAGCGTCTGACAGAGGACGTTATTAATGGTCTAAAATGTCTATTTGTGTGCCTTATTGGTAATATTAGGATGTTTAAACCGTGTCTATGAGTCTTAAGCTTGTTTAAGTGTTTAATAAGAGGAAGCATATGGAAGAAAAGAAGTTAAGAGGCGTTTATTTGTGTCTTGAGACCGGTGTAAGTGTAGGTAATGAAGATGGGCCATTATTCGAGGTAGGGCGCAGAATTGAGTAGGGAGGTGTGGTTACACCAAGAAATAATACTATTGTATTTGACAGACAACCATGAATCCCATCCCATCACGAAAATAATGAAATCATGAGAAGCACAAACAGTCAGGATGTCAGCTGACCAACTGACAGTTCCTCCTGCGCATGTGTGCGTGTGTGTCACCGTTGCCATGGTGTTCACTGAGAGAGAGACAGGAGAGTTGATTTAATGAAAAAACTAACTTTCAAACTATTGTATTTGACAGACAACCATGGATCCCATCACGAAAATAATGACATCATGAGAAGCACAAGACTTCTGAGAACGTTTCCGTCTACTTAAATATTTGTAAGGATTTATAAATGAGGGCGTAAATTCAGTTTGTAAAGTGCTCACGTTTCCGTCATGAGAGAAAATTGTGGTCCGATTTAACATGGAGGTTAATGGAGCAGTTGGCCGGACTTCATGTCGCTTTCAGGCTTGCTGACAAAACAGTATACATTTGTTGGATTCCACGACGCATGTGTACCACCGGCACAATATTTCCAACGTTTTCATATATAAATTATGCCTCAAAAGTCAATATTGTGGAGTGAATGGCAAAATACAAATACAAAAAGGTTGTTTAGGACACAGCTCCTCGTGCTCTAGCGATGACATCACAGCTCTAACCTTCCCCACACACACCCATTGTAAACTCTGAAATGGTTCCCACATTTTCCTAAACTTGAACAATAATTACATGAAAACTGTGCTAGCTATCAAAAAATGCCCAATTGGGCAAATAAACTCCAGACTTTTGTCAACGTTTTAAACTTTAAATCATTTCTCTACGATACATTATGGCGAGTCACTGTGGGCACAAAGATGTATGTTTTTTTGCTCTCTTCAGTCCGAAACCCCAGTCAAGTGAATGGGACAATTTCTCGCCGTTTTTCGCACTTTTCGGGAAAATGGCTGGTCGAATCTCTTAGAAAAGTCATAGCTCACGATTCCCGATCGGGCCGCACGTTTTGATGTATTTTTTACGCATGTGCGGGCAACGCTGTGGGAGAAGATACGGTCCAAAGTTTGGCGGAATAAGAAGAATAACTAGAAAATTTCACAAGAAATTTTGAAAGTGTGGCTACTACTGCCGTAAGACGTCGCAATATGTATACATTACCGGTAGTGAGATGTGTTTTTGAGGTAACACATCTCTCAATAACACAATAACCTCAATAACCTCAGCCACCTTCAGAATTATCAGATCAAATGACTTTCTTTGAGAGGGTGAAAAACGTAGTTTTTTACACAATGAAAAAAAAAATCCTTAACCGAAAGCCAAATAAAAAAGAGCCAATCAGACTTCTTCTATGGGAGGAGCCTAATCGGATTCGTTGTGTTGTCCATTTTTCCCCAGCAACAACAGACTCATTGGGTGAAAGGTCGATCCAAGTTGTATCTCCTCACTCACCAACTTTCTGGGGTCAAAAAACGTGCGCGCACACACACGCGGGCGCACATAGACACACACAGTCAATCGTTTTGTGATAATTCTGTGTGTGTGTGTGTCTAAGTCTAATGTATGATATATAAGAATGTGTGTGAAACGTTTTTTGTAGAGTTTAAAATAGAGTGTCTTGGATGTCAGCTGACCAACGTCAGTTGGCTCCTCCTGCGTTTGTATCACCGGTTGTCGTGGTGACAGCCCTGATTGGCTAACTTAAAACAGGTGTGACACTGTCACAGAGCAGGAGACTGAACTGTGGATTTAATGAGAAAACAACCTTTTGAACTATTGTATTTGACAGACAACCGTGAATCCCATTACGAAAATAATGACATCATGAGAAGCACAAGACTTCTGAGAACGTTTCCGTCTACTTAAATATTTGTAAGGATTTATAAATGAGAGTGTAAATTCAGTTTGTAAAGTGCTCACGTTTCCGTCATGAGAGAAAATTGTGGTCCGATTTAACATGGAGGTTAATGGAGCAGTTGGCCGGTCTTCATGTCGCTTTCAGGCTTGCTGACAAAACAGTATACATTTGTTGGATTCCACGACGCATGTGTACCACCGGCACAATATTTCCAACGTTTTCATATATAAATTATGCCTCAAAAGTCAATATTGTGGAGTGAATGGCAAAATACAAATACAAAAAGGTTGTTTAGGACACAGCTCTGTAGTGGATTTCTATGTTCCTGAACTTGAATAAAAGCCAAGGGGATTGAATAAGTTCAAGGATTTAGAGATTAGTTTATATTTAACATTAATTAGAATAGGAGGAGGGGAGAGGAGCTCTTTGCAGGGGTCTGGGTGAAAGTCTCTGTGGGTGCAGCTCATTTGCATAAGGCGGGAAAACCGTGGGTGTGGCTCATGAGCGTCTGACAGAGGACGTTATTAATGGTCTAAAATGTCTATTTGTGTGCCTTATTGGTAATATTAGGATGTTTAAACCGTGTCTATGAGTCTTAAGCTTGTTTAAGTGTTTAATAAGAGGAAGCATATGGAAGAAAAGAAGTTAAGAGGCGTTTATTTGTGTCTTGAGACCGGTGTAAGTGTAGGTAATGAAGATGGGCCATAATTCGAGGTAGGGCGCAGAATTGAGTAGGGATGTGTGGTTACACCAAGAAATAATACTATTGTATTTGACAGACAACCATGAATCCCATCCCATCACGAAAATAATGAAATCATGAGAAGCACAAACAGTCAAGTGTCAGCTGACCAACTGACAGTTCCTCCTGCGCGTGTGTGCGTGTGTGTCACCGTTGCCATGGTGTTCACTGAGAGAGAGACAGGAGAGTTGATTTAATGAAAAAACTAGCTTTCAAACTAGTGTATTTGACAGACAACCATGGATCCCATCACGAAAATAATGACATCATGAGAAGCACAAGACTTCTGCGAACGTTTCCGTCTACTTAAATATTTGTAAGGATTTAGAAATGAGAGCGTAAATTCAGTTTGAAAAGTGCTCACGTTTCCGTCATGAGAGAAAATTGTGGTCCGATTTAACATGGAGGTTAATGGAGCACTTGGCCGGTCTTCATGTCGCTTTCAGGCTTGCTGACAAAACAGTATACATTTGTTGGATTCCACGACTCATGTGTACCACCGGCACAATATTTCCAACGTTTTCATATATAAATTATGCCTCAAAAGTCAATATTGTGGAGTGAATGGCAAAATACAAATACAAAAAGGTTGTTTAGGACACAGCTCCTCGTGCTCTAGCGATGACATCACAGCTCTAACCTTCCCCACACACACCCATTGTAAACTCTGAAATGGTTCCCACATTTTCCTAAACTTGAACAATAATTACATGAAAACTGTGCTAGCTATCAAAAAATGCCCAATTGGGCAAATAAACTCCAGACTTTTGTCAACGTTTTAAACTTTAAATCATTTCTCTACGATACATTATGGCGAGCCACTGTGGGCACAAAGATGTATGTTTTTTTGCTCTCTTCAGTCCGAAACCCCAGTCAAGTGAATGGGACAATTTCTCGCCGTTTTTCGCACTTTTCGGGAAAATGGCTGGTCGAATCTCTTAGAAAAGTCATAGCTCACGATTCCCGATCGGGCCGCACGTTTTGATGTATTTTTTACGCATGTGCGGGCAACGCTGTGGGAGAAGATACGGTCCAAAGTTTGGCGGAATAAGAAGAATAACTAGAAAATTTCACAAGAAATTTTGAAAGTGTGGCTACTACTGCCGTAAGACGTCACAATATGTATACATTACCGGTAGTGAGATGTGTTATTGAGGTAACACATCTCTCAATAACACAATAACCTCAATAACCTCTGCCACCTTCAGAATTATCAGATCAAATGACTTTCTTTGAGAGGGTGAAAAACGTAGTTTTTTACACAATGAAAAAAAAAAATCCTTAACCGAAAGCCAAATAAAAAAGAGCCAATCAGACTTCTTCTATGGGAGGAGCCTAATCGGATTCGTTGTGTTGTCCATTTTTCCCCAGCAACAACAGACTCATTGGGTGAAAGGTCGATCCAAGTTGTATCTCCTCACTCACCAACTTTCTGGGGTCAAAAAACGTGCACGCACACACACGCGGGCGCACATAGACACACACAGTCAATCGTTTTGTGATAATTCTGTGTGTGTGTGTGTCTAAGTCTAATGTATGATATATAAGAATGTGTGTGAAACGTTTTTTGTAGAGTTTAAAATAGAGTGTCTTGGATGTCAGCTGACCAACGTCAGTTGGCTCCTCCTGCGTTTGTATCACCGGTTGTCGTGGTGACAGCCCTGATTGGCTAACTTAAAACAGGTGTGACACTGTCACAGAGCGGGAGACTGAACTGTGGATTTAATGAGAAAACAACCTTTTAAACTATTGTATTTGACAGACAACCGTGAATCCCATTACGAAAATAATGACATCATGAGAAGCATAAGACTTCTGAGAACGTTTCCGTCTACTTAAATATTTGTAAGGATTTATAAATGAGAGCGTAAATTCAGTTTGTAAAGTGCTCACGTTTCCGTCATGAGAGAAAATTGTGGTCCGATTTAACATGGAGGTTAATGGAGCAGTTGGCCGGTCTTCATGTCGCTTTCAGGCTTGCTGACAAAACAGTCAGCAAGCATGTGTACACGACGCATGTGTACCACTGGCACAATATTTCCAACGTTTTCATATATAAATTATGCCTCAAAAGTCAATATTGTGGAGTGAATGGCAAAATACAAATACAAAAAGGTTGTTTAGGACACAGCTCTGTAGTGGATTTCTATGTTCCTGAACTTGAATAAAAGCCAAGGGGATTGAATAAGTTCAAGGATTTAGAGATTAGTTTATATTTAACATTAATTAGAATAGGAGGAGGGGAGAGGAGCTCTTTGCAGGGGTCTGGGTGAAAGTCTCTGTGGGTGCAGCTCATTTGCATAAGGCGGGAAAACCGTGGGTGTGGCTCATGAGCGTCTGACAGAGGACGTTATTAATGGTCTAAAATGTCTATTTGTGTGCCTTATTGGTAATATTAGGATGTTTAAACCGTGTCTATGAGTCTTAAGCTTGTTTAAGTGTTTAATAAGAGGAAGCATATGGAAGAAAAGAAGTTAAGAGGCGTTTATTTGTGTCTTGAGACCGGTGTAAGTGTAGGTAATGAAGATGGGCCATTATTCGAGGTAGGGCGCAGAATTGAGTAGGGAGGTGTGGTTACACCAAGAAATAATACTATTGTATTTGACAGACAACCATGAATCCCATCCCATCACGAAAATAATGAAATCATGAGAAGCACAAACAGTCAGGATGTCAGCTGACCAACTGACAGTTCCTCCTGCGCGTGTGTGCGTGTGTGTCACCGTTGCCATGGTGTTCACTGAGAGAGAGAGACAGGAGAGTTGATTTAATGAAAAAACTAACTTTCAAACTACTGTATTTGACAGACAACCATGGATCCCATCACGAAAATAATGACATCATGAGAAGCACAAGACTTCTGAGAACGTTTCCGTCTACTTAAATATTTGTAAGGATTTATAAATGAGGGCGTAAATTCAGTTTGTAAAGTGCTCACGTTTCCGTCATGAGAGAAAATTGTGGTCCGATTTAACATGGAGGTTAATGGAGCAGTTGGCCGGTCTTCATGTCGCTTTCAGGCTTGCTGACAAAACAGTATACATTTGTTGGATTCCACGACGCATGTGTACCACCGGCACAATATTTCCAACGTTTTCATATATAAATTATGCCTCAAAAGTCAATATTGTGGAGTGAATGGCAAAATACAAATACAAAAAGGTTGTTTAGGACACAGCTCCTCGTGCTCTAGCGATGACATCACAGCTCTAACCTTCCCCACACACACCCATTGTAAACTCTGAAATGGTTCCCACATTTTCCTAAACTTGAACAATAATTACATGAAAACTGTGCTAGCTATCAAAAAATGCCCAATTGGGCAAATAAACTCCAGACTTTTGTCAACGTTTTAAACTTTAAATCATTTCTCTACGATACTTTATGGCGAGTCACTGTGGGCACAAAGATGTATGTTTTTTTGCTCTCTTCAGTCCGAAACCCCAGTCAAGTCAATGGGACAATTTCTCGCCGTTTTTCGCACTTTTCGTGAAAATGGCTGGTCGAATCTCTTAGAAAAGTCATAGCTCACGATTCCCGATCGGGCCGCACGTTTTGATGTATTTTTTACGCATGTGCGGGCAACGCTGTGGGAGAAGATACGGTCCAAAGTTTGGCGGAATAAGAAGAATAATAATAAGTAATAATAATAATAATAATAATAAGCCCGAGCAATAATATGAAGTGCGCTTTGCTATAGGGGTCTATGACCCCTCTAGCTGAAGCCACACTTAATAATAAGTAATAATAATAATAACTAGAAAATTTCACAAGAAATTTTGAAAGTGTGGCTACTACTGCCGTAAGACGTCGCAATATGTATACATTACCGGTAGTGAGATGTGTTATTGAGGTAACACATCTCTCAATAACACAATAACCTCAATAACCTCTGCCACCTTCAGAATTATCAGATCAAATGACTTTCTTTGAGAGGGTGAAAAACGTAGTTTTTTACACAATGAAAAAAAAAATCCTTAATCGAAAGCCAAATAAAAAAGAGCCAATCAGACTTCTTCTATGGGAGGAGCCTAATCGGATTCGTTGTGTTGTCCATTTTTCCCCAGCAACAACAGACTCATTGGGTGAAAGGTCGATCCAAGTTGTATCTCCTCACTCACCAACTTTCTGGGGTCAAAAAACGTGCGCGCACACACACGCGGGCGCACATAGACACACACAGTCAATCGTTTTGTGATAATTCTGTGTGTGTGTGTGTCTAAGTCTAATGTATGATATATAAGAATGTGTGTGAAACGTTTTTTGTAGAGTTTAAAATAGAGTGTCTTGGATGTCAGCTGACCAACGTCAGTTGGCTCCTCCTGCGTTTGTATCACCGGTTGTCGTGGTGACAGCCCTGATTGGCTAACTTAAAACAGGTGTGACACTGTCACAGAGCAGGAGACTGAACTGTGGATTTAATGAGAAAACAACCTTTCAAACTATTGTATTTGACAGACAACCGTGAATCCCATTACGAAAATAATGACATCATGAGAAGCACAAGACTTCTGAGAACGTTTCCGTCTACTTAAATATTTGTAAGGATTTATAAATGAGAGCGTAAATTCAGTTTGTAAAGTGCTCACGTTTCCGTCATGAGAGAAAATTGTGGTCCGATTTAACATGGAGGTTAATGGAGCAGTTGGCCGGTCTTCATGTCGCTTTCAGGCTTGCTGACAAAACAGTATACATTTGTTGGATTCCACGACGCATGTGTACCACCGGCACAATATTTCCAACGTTTTCATATATAAATTATGCCTCAAAAGTCAATATTGTGGAGTGAATGGCAAAATACAAATACAAAAAGGTTGTTTAGGACACAGCTCTGTAGTGGATTTCTATGTTCCTGAACTTGAATAGAAGCCAAGGGGATTGAATAAGTTCAAGGATTTAGAGATTAGTTTATATTTAACATTAATTAGAATAGGAGGAGGGGAGAGGAGCTCTTTGCAGGGGTCTGGGTGAAAGTCTCTGTGGGTGCAGCTCATTTGCATAAGGCGGGAAAACCGTGGGTGTGGCTCATGAGCGTCTGACAGAGGACGTTATTAATGGTCTAAAATGTCTATTTGTGTGCCTTATTGGTAATATTAGGATGTTTAAACCGTGTCTATGAGTCTTAAGCTTGTTTAAGTGTTTAATAAGAGGAAGCATATGGAAGAAAAGAAGTTAAGAGGCGTTTATTTGTGTCTTGAGACCGGTGTAAGTGTAGGTAATGAAGATGGGCCATTATTCGAGGTAGGGCGCAGAATTGAGTAGGGAGGTGTGGTTACACCAAGAAATAATACTATTGTATTTGACAGACAACCATGAATCCCATCCCATCACGAAAATAATGAAATCATGAGAAGCACAAACAGTCAGGATGTCAGCTGACCAACTGACAGTTCCTCCTGCGTGTGTGTGCGTGTGTGTCACCGTTGCCATGGTGTTCACTGAGAGAGAGACAGGAGAGTTGATTTAATGAAAAAACTAACTTTCAAACTACTGTATTTGACAGACAACCATGGATCCCATCACGAAAATAATGACATCATGAGAAGCACAAGACTTCTGAGAACGTTTCCGTCTACTTAAATATTTGTAAGGATTTATAAATGAGGGCGTAAATTCAGTTTGTAAAGTGCTCACGTTTCCGTCATGAGAGAAAATTGTGGTCCGATTTAACATGGAGGTTAATGGAGCAGTTGGCCGGACTTCATGTCGCTTTCAGGCTTGCTGACAAAACAGTATACATTTGTTGGATTCCACGACGCATGTGTACCACCGGCACAATATTTCCAACGTTTTCATATATAAATTATGCCTCAAAAGTCAATATTGTGGAGTGAATGGCAAAATACAAATACAAAAAGGTTGTTTAGGACACAGCTCCTCGTGCTCTAGCGATGACATCACAGCTCTAACCTTCCCCACACACACCCATTGTAAACTCTGAAATGGTTCCCACATTTTCCTAAACTTGAACAATAATGACATGAAAACTGTGCTAGCTATCAAAAAATGCCCAATTGGGCAAATAAACTCCAGACTTTTGTCAACGTTTTAAACTTTAAATCATTTCTCTACGATACATTATGGCGAGTCACTGTGGGCACAAAGATGTATGTTTTTTTGCTCTCTTCAGTCCGAAACCCCAGTCAAGTGAATGGGACAATTTCTCGCCGTTTTTCGCACTTTTCGGGAAAATGGCTGGTCGAATCTCTTAGAAAAGTCATAGCTCACGATTCCCGATCGGGCCGCACGTTTTGATGTATTTTTTACGCATGTGCGGGCAACGCTGTGGGAGAAGATACGGTCCAAAGTTTGGCGGAATAAGAAGAATAATAATAATAATAATAAGCCCGAGCAATAATATAAAGTGCGCTTTGCTATAGGGGTCTATGACCCCTCTAGCTGAAGCCACACTTAATAACTAGAAAATTTCACAAGAAATTTTGAAAGTGTGGCTACTACTGCCGTAAGACGTCGCAATATGTATACATTACCGGTAGAGAGATGTGTTATTGAGGTAACACATCTCTCAATAACACAATAACCTCAATAACCTCTGCCACCTTCAGAATTATCAGATCAAATGACTTTCTTTGAGAGGGTGAAAAACGTAGTTTTTTACACAATGAAAAAAAAAATCCTTAACCGAAAGCCAAATAAAAAAGAGCCAATCAGACTTCTTCTATGGGAGGAGCCTAATCAGATTCGTTGTGTTGTCCATTTTTCCCCAGCAACAACAGACTCATTGGGTGAAAGGTCGATCCAAGTTGTATCTCCTCACTCACCAACTTTCTGGGGTCAAAAAACGTGCGCGCACACACACGCGGGCGCACATAGACACACACAGTCAATCGTTTTGTGATAATTCTGTGTGTGTGTGTGTCTAAGTCTAATGTATGATATATAAGAATGTGTGTGAAACGTTTTTTGTAGAGTTTAAAATAGAGTGTCTTGGATGTCAGCTGACCAACGTCAGTTGGCTCCTCCTGCGTTTGTATCACCGGTTGTCGTGGTGACAGCCCTGATTGGCTAACTTAAAACAGGTGTGACACTGTCACAGAGCGGGATACTGGACTGTGGATTTAATGAGAAAACAACCTTTTGAACTATTGTATTTGACAGACAACCGTGAATCCCATCACGAAAATAATGACATCATGAGAAGCACAAGACTTCTGAGAACGTTTCCGTCTACTTAAATATTTGTAAGGATTTATAAATGAGAGCGTAAATTCAGTTTGTAAAGTGCTCACGTTTCCGTCATGAGAGAAAATTGTGGTCCGATTTAACATGGAGGTTAATGGAGCAGTTGGCCGGTCTTCATGTCGCTTTCAGGCTTGCTGACAAAACAGTATACATTTGTTGGATTCCACGACGCATGTGTACCACCGGCACAATATTTCCAACGTTTTCATATATAAATTATGCCTCAAAAGTCAATATTGTGGAGTGAATGGCAAAATACAAATACAAAAAGGTTGTTTAGGACACAGCTCTGTAGTGGATTTCTATGTTCCTGAACTTGAATAAAAGCCAAGGGGATTGAATAAGTTCAAGGATTTAGAGATTAGTTTATATTTAACATTAATTAGAATAGGAGGAGGGGAGAGGAGCTCTTTGCAGGGGTCTGGGTGAAAGTCTCTGTGGGTGCAGCTCATTTGCATAAGGCGGGAAAACCGTGGGTGTGGATCATGAGCGTCTGACAGAGGACGTTATTAATGGTCTAAAATGTCTATTTGTGTGCTTTATTGGTAATATTAGGATGTTTAAACCGTGTCTATGAGTCTTAAGCTTGTTTAAGTGTTTAATAAGAGGAAGCATATGGAAGAAAAGAAGTTAAGAGGCGTTTATTTGTGTCTTGAGACCGGTGTGAGTGTAGGTAATGAAGATGGGCCATTATTCGAGGTAGGGCGCAGAATTCAGTAGGGAGGTGTGGTTACACCAAGAAATAATACTATTGTATTTGACAGACAACCATGAATCCCATCCCATCACGAAAATAATGAAATCATGAGAAGCACAAACAGTCAGGATGTCAGCTGACCAACTGACAGTTCCTCCTGCGCGTGTGTGCGTGTGTGTCACCGTTGCCATGGTGTTCACTGAGAGAGAGACAGGAGAGTTGATTTAATGAAAAAACTAACTTTCAAACTAGTGTATTTGACAGACAACCATGGATCCCATCACGAAAATAATGACATCATGAGAAGCACAAGACTTCTGAGAACGTTTCCGTCTACTTAAATATTTGTAAGGATTTATAAATGAGGGCGTAAATTCAGTTTGTAAAGTGCTCACGTTTCCGTCATGAGAGAAAATTGTGGTCCGATTTAACATGGAGGTTAATGGAGCAGTTGGCCGGTCTTCATGTCGCTTTCAGGCTTGCTGACAAAACAGTATACATTTGTTGGATTCCACGACGCATGTGTACCACCGGCACAATATTTCCAACGTTTTCATATATAAATTATGCCTCAAAAGTCAATATTGTGGAGTGAATGGCAAAATACAAATACAAAAAGGTTGTTTAGGACACAGCTCCTCGTGCTCTAGCGATGACATCACAGCTCTAACCTTCCCCACACACACCCATTGTAAACTCTGAAATGGTTCCCACATTTTCCTAAACTTGAACAATAATTACATGAAAACTGTGCTAGCTATCAAAAAATGCCCAATTGGGCAAATAAACTCCAGACTTTTGTCAACGTTTTAAACTTTAAATCATTTCTCTACGATACATTATGGCGAGTCACTGTGGGCACAAAGATGTATGTTTTTTTGCTCTCTTCAGTCCGAAACCCCAGTCAAGTGAATGGGACAATTTCTCGCCGTTTTTCGCACTTTTCGGGAAAATGGCTGGTCGAATCTCTTAGAAAAGTCATAGCTCACGATTCCCGATCGGGCCGCACGTTTTGATGTATTTTTTACGCATGTGCGGGCAACGCTGTGGAAGAAGATACGGTCCAAAGTTTGGCGGAATAAGAAGAATAATAATAAGTAATAATAATAATAATAACTAGAAAATTTCACAAGAAATTTTGAAAGTGTGGCTACTACTGCCGTAAGACGTCGCAATATGTATACATTACCGGTAGTGAGATGTGTTATTGAGGTAACACATCTCTCAATAACACAATAACCTCAATAACCTCTGCCACCTTCAGAATTATCAGATCAAATGACTTTCTTTGAGAGGGTGAAAAACGTAGTTTTTTACACAATGAAAAAAAAAAATCCTTAACCGAAAGCCAAATAAAAAAGAGCCAATCAGACTTCTTCTATGGGAGGAGCCTAATCGGATTCATTGTGTTGTCCATTTTTCCCCAGCAACAACAGACTCATTGGGTGAAAGGTCGATCCAAGTTGTATCTCCTCACTCACCAACTTTCTGGGGTCAAAAAACGTGCGCGCACACACACGCGGGCGCACATAGACACACACACAGTCAATCGTTTTGTGATCATTCTGTGTGTGTGTGTGTGTCTAAGTCTAATGTATGATATATAAGAATGTGTGTGAAACGTTTTTTGTAGAGTTTAAAATAGAGTGTCTTGGATGTCAGCTGACCAACGTCAGTTGGCTCCTCCTGCGTTTGTATCACCGGTTGTCGTGGTGACAGCCCTGATTGGCTAACTTAAAACAGGTGTGACACTGTCACAGAGCAGGAGACTGAACTGTGGATTTAATGAGAAAACAACCTTTCAAACTATTGTATTTGACAGACAACCGTGAATCCCATCACGAAAATAATGACATCATGAGAAGCACAAGACTTCTGAGAACGTTTCCGTCTACTTAAATATTTGTAAGGATTTATAAATGAGAGCGTAAATTCAGTTTGTAAAGTGCTCACGTTTCCGTCATGAGAGAAAATTGTGGTCCGATTTAACATGGAGGTTAATGGAGCAGTTGGCCGGTCTTCATGTTGCTTTCAGGCTTGCTGACAAAACAGTATACATTTGTTGGATTCCACGACGCATGTGTACCACCGGCACAATATTTCCAACGTTTTCATATATAAATTATGCCTCAAAAGTC
Organism: Taurulus bubalis; assembly: GCF_910589615.1. Lineage (NCBI taxonomy): Eukaryota > Metazoa > Chordata > Actinopteri > Perciformes > Cottidae > Taurulus > Taurulus bubalis. Next base: position 21,441,724 of record NC_136592.1, read on the forward strand.
AATATTGTGGAGTGAATGGCAAAATACAAATACAAAAAGGTTGTTTAGGACACAGCTCTGTAGTGGATTTCTATGTTCCTGAACTTGAATAAAAGCCAAGGGGATTGAATAAGTTCAAGGATTTAGAGATTAGTTTATATTTAACATTAATTAGAATAGGAGGAGGGGAGAGGAGCTCTTTGCAGGGGTCTGGGTGAAAGTCTCTGTGGGTGCAGCTCATTTGCATAAGGCGGGAAAACCGTGGGTGTGGCTCATGAGCGTCTGACAGAGGACGTTATTAATGGTCTAAAATGTGTATTTGTGTGCCTTATTGGTAATATTAGGATGTTTAAACCGTGTCTATGAGTCTTAAGCTTGTTTAAGTGTTTAATAAGAGGAAGCATATGGAAGAAAGAAGTTAAGAGGCGTTTATTTGTGTCTTGAGACCGGTGTAAGTGTAGGTAATGAAGATGGTCCATTATTCGAGGTAGGGCGCAGAATTGAGTAGGGAGGTGTGGTTACACCAAGAAATAATACTATTGTATTTGACAGACAACCATGAATCCCATCCCATCACGAAAATAATGAAATCATGAGAAGCACAAACAGTCAGGATGTCAGCTGACCAACTGACAGTTCCTCCTGCACGTGTGTGCATGTGGGTCACCGTTGCCATGGTGCTCACTGAGAGAGAGAGACAGGATAGTTGATTTAATGAAAAAACTAACTTTCAAACTACTGTATTTGACAGACAACCATGGATCCCATCACGAAAATAATGACATCATGAGAAGCACAAGACTTCTGAGAACGTTTCCGTCTACTTAAATATTTGTAAGGATTTATAAATGAGGGCGTAAATTCAGTTTGTAAAGTGCTCACGTTTCCGTCATGAGAGAAAATTGTGGTCCGATTTAACATGGAGGTTAATGGAGCAGTTGGCCGGTCTTCATGTCGCTTTCAGGCTTGCTGACAAAACAGTATACATTTGTTGGATTCCACGACGCATGTGTACCACCGGCACAATATTTCCAACGTTTTCATATATAAATTATGCCTCAAAAGTCAATATTGTGGAGTGAATGGCAAAATACAAATACAAAAAGGTTGTTTAGGACACAGCTCCTCGTGCTCTAGCGATGACATCACAGCTCTAACCTTCCCCACACACACCCATTGTAAACTCTGAAATGGTTCCCACATTTTCCTAAACTTGAACAATAATTACATGAAAACTGTGCTAGCTATCAAAAAATGCCCAATTGGGCAAATAAACTCCAGACTTTTGTCAACGTTTTAAACTTTAAATCATTTCTCTACGATACATTATGGCGAGTCACTGTGGGCACAAAGATGTATGTTTTTTTGCTCTCTTCAGTCCGAAACCCCAGTCAAGTGAATGGGACAATTTCTCGCCGTTTTTCGCACTTTTCGGGAAAATGGCTGGTCGAATCTCTTAGAAAAGTCATAGCTCACGATTCCCGATCGGGCCGCACGTTTTGATGTATTTTTTACGCATGTGCGGGCAACGCTGTGGGAGAAGATACGGTCCAAAGTTTGGCGGAATAAGAAGAATAATAACTAGAAAATTTCACAAGAAATTTTGAAAGTGTGGCTACTACTGCCGTAAGACGTCGCACTATGTATACATTACCGGTAGTGAGATGTGTTATTGAGGTACATTATATATATATGCCAACATTTAACATTCAACAGTGTCTATGATCCCTGTAGCTGAAGCCACACTTAACTAGAAATTGCATTTCCTGAAACATTTAGCCTCTCTATATTAACATTTAGCCTCTCTTTCGCCCCTATACACCTTGGATGTTAGGTCTTGGTTATGGGATGTGAATATATGTCGTAAAACATGGAGGCCGTAAATACAATTGAGGACCAAAGGCAACCCAATCTCTTTAAGTAAAAGCTGAGACTGACAAAACACTTGAAAACACCACAAAAGTCAGAGTGCCAATATGTTTATTTCAATGCAGTCAATATTGTAAAAAAAAAGAAAAAAGAAGCTATGTCATAGCTTGGATAATTCCTTCGTACAACATCACAATTGTTGTAATGAAATGATCTGAAAAACCGTCCTGCAAAACAAGTAAGGCAAACAGGAGATGGTTTATCTAGAATTAAAAATCAAAGCAGGCAAGAAATGAGCCCATATTCCTCAAAAGTCAGATGAAATGTATAAAATATACACATCAAATTCTGAGCAATCAAAACAAATATATACAATTCCTTTTTTTTTTAAATTAAATTTGTTTCATAACAAATAAAGAAAACATGGCAAACGGGAGTTTTTTTGCTTTTGTCCGCACTAAAGCACTTTGGAGCTACCGTCTCACAACGTACATTCACTAGCTTTGCTCTCAAAAAAAAAACCTGATCGCTCAAAAATAAACTTGCGAGCTCAATCCCAAAAGTTACAAGTTGAGTTTTGGACGTAGGGGGCGGGGCATACGCTGCTGAATGAGGCAGGAGTTCCTATTGGTGGGTTCGACTGGGCTCTTGGTACACACACACACACACACACACACACTAATGGGACTCGAGGCTACGTGAGGAGGACACAGAGGTAAGTTGACATTATATTGCTCTGTTCGTCAACATTATTTTAAATGTAGCAGCACTTCTCTTTGTTTTCATGTTGTTAATGTTGTGGAGTCTCTTTCTTTAAAGAGAGCTGCTGTGTTGACATGAAGCCCCACGTTCTGCCTGCATGTAACGTTAGCCCACAGTGAGCTAACAGCTAACGCTACATGCAGGAATATGGCTCTTACAGTACACTGCAACGCCACCTCCAGCTTTCGTTGCCATATCTGGATACTTGTTATAGGAAACATGTCTGCTCCGTGTAAACATGTTGTATCCTTCCAACTGGAACGTTGGAGCAACAGAGGCTCCAGACAAATGTGTTTCTGTTACGCATAACACATCGGCAAGCCTGAGTTCATGGTGACACTTCATGTCCTCAATGTGACTTGGAAGTCCTTGTGTGTTGTGGTGAATAATTGTCAAACTTTGAGCGGTTTGATCTGCTGATTGCACGCGTTTCAATAGCGGTTGTGAACTTTGGAAAGATGCTCTTCTCATATTTTGCAGTGCAGCTGTGATGTGAGGATCAGCATAGATTTTCTTTTCAGCAAAGTCTCTGATGTACAGTCCTTGAAGAGAGGTGGTCCTGCTGAGAGCAACATAGGACATTCCAGGCTCAAACACACGCTTTAAGCACACCACTGCTGACGCCATTGTCATGCCTTGCACTTTGTGAGCTGTACATGCAAAGGCCAACTTCATTGGAAACTGCCTTCGAACTACTCCTTTTTTCGTCATGCGTTCTTCATTTCGCTCTATGTAGACCAAGTTGTCTGCGGGGCCTTGTATTTTTTGGCGGAATCTCTGTCCTGAAGTTGGATTGTCCAATTGAAGACCAATCAGCCTCACTGTCGTTCGTCCATTTAGCTCGGCACTCACCATGTTGGCAATCGTTCCAAATGTCCCATTAACGACCCCATCCTCCACATCCAGGTTTCTGATGATCATAACACGCACTCCCTGTGCTGCTTTTATACAATCAGGTAAATCTCTGTTGGTGCCGTTGATGCATCCTAGTTGCCTCATTTCCCCTGTGGTGGGGTCTTTCGAGTAGTCTTCTGCATCAATTTGTAGAAAGTCAGAGTGGAGGTCAGCTACAGTTGCAGAATTGTGCGCGTCAACCTCTTTGTTTGTTGCAAATATATGGAGGACATTGAGTGGCGAGTCTTTGACATCAATGACAGCCTGAGTGATCAAAGCTCTGTCGCTGTCGCTGAGTGCATCTGTCTTTTGCTTTACCCTCATCCTGTTCAGGAGCTCTGCGAAATCAAGATCATCTTTCTGGCGCATGATCTGTGTCAGGTTGACCATTTGAAAGTTGTCTTTCCACAGGTCTAGCACATCCTCCTCATACACGCAAATTGGTTTGGCTCTACCAAGGGGGGGCAGTTGGTAGAAGTCTCCTACTGCGAGGACAGACATCCCGCCAAAAGGTTTCTTGTTGCCTTTGATCTGCTGAAATCTCCAGTGGACATAGGAAAAAAGCTGTTTGGAAACCATGGATATTTCGTCGATTATGAGAATTTCTGCATTGGATAGTGCCGCTCTCAACTCATCTAGTGCATTTCCAAGGCCTTGATATGGCGGTTTAAGACTTCTCGGCAGTTTAAGAATAGAGTGCAAGGTTTTCCCAGAGATGTTGAACGCTGCAGTGCCAGTAAATGCAGTCAGTAGCACTGCTGGCATGGACATGTCTGCTTGGTCACGGAATCTGGGGAGTTGCCGCAGAATCTTTGTCGCCTCCTCAAATATGCACCTTATGACATGGGATTTTCCACAGCCAGCTCCTCCGGAGACAAAGTAGAAGAACTGTTCAGGATGGTGGCCCAACACACATTTGAGACACCACTCACGCACAGTATAGAAGATGGAGGCCTGTGTTTCGTTGAGGCTTTGGTACAACTTTCTCACAAAGTCTGGGCTCAACCTTGGTGCCTCTATTGTAGGTACAGCCCCACCGCTCTGAAGCTTGACCTGGTAGTCTGGTACGTTGTCCCTATCGTTCTCATCATTAGGATTTACAGCCTCTAGCTCGGCGACACACTCCAAACGATCCACTTCAACTTCGGGTGCAAAAGTGTTCCATGCATTAATCGCTGGGCCTTGCTCTCGAACCTTTTCAAGTGCCTTGTCAATTTTCTCGCTATGCCCTTCATATTCCTCCTGCATCACATCAACCAAGTCCTTTACAGAAAAGCCCCACTTGCAACCATTCTTGTAGAACTGCTCATAGGTTGGGTGTTGTTCAGTTTTCAGGTCATCGTTTGATCTGTGTGGAAAATACAGTTTGAGCAATCGCCTGTAAAACTTTTCTGGTTGTTTCTTGACCGAGAAGCGGGGGAATCTGATAACGGCAGGTTTTCCTGCAGTTCTTTTTTGAATGTGTCCTTTGTCGTGCAAAAGGGGAATAGCATTTTTCCCGTGAACTTGCTGGCCGTAGAGAGTCCTATACTCTGAAGCAAACTTAGCCAAACAGATGAATTCTAGCTCAGGTGTTTCAGGTCTTTCGGCGTATTTCTCTGGTAATCCAGACATCCAAATTTCCTCTGCATCTGGTGGCAATTCTTTTAACCTGCTCATGGGAAGACTCATCTTCAGTGCATCCTCTTCAGTCTGTATGAAGACCACATTACGTGAACACTTTTTGAGTGGCAGGCTGCATGTCCGGGCCACAGACTCTTGAGCACTTACCTGTCGTTGTTTGGCGTATGCCTGCATTATCTGTTTCATTTCATCCCGTTGATTCACATCCGTTTTCTTCACATCACGAATAATGTCGTTAAGGAACTCATTCATCTCATGTTCTGGCTTGGAGACATATGACATCATGTACATGATGCAGCTGTACTCATCAAGCACAAATTGAATGTCCATGTTTGCGTTCCATGCCCTCAGTAAATGTGGATTGTATTGATTGACCCAACAGTCATTTGGATGACGCTTTAGCATGACGACATAGCCAGCGGTAAGATCTGTGACATACTGCATGTAGGCGCCGGACCCAAATCACAAGGTGAATATGTGGGCTTCCTCTGGCTTGAAACTCCACTCTATAGAAGTAATCCTCTACTTCTCCGATAGGCTGTGCTGGTGACAGGATCAGATTTGTCATGAGCGCATCGACTCTTTTCTCAAACATGCGCATTACAGTGACTGGGTTGCTTCGGAGAATTTCGCATTTCGCATTCCAGTCGAGCTGTGAAAAGTCAACTTGTTCACCTTGTTGAGCTTTTATGACGTTAATGACCTCAGGCCATCTCATTTCAGCAGCAGAAAATGTCAGGAAAAATGTAGGCTTCCCCAACTGTCTGACCATAGCGTTGAGATCTTTGAGTGTTTTATCCCAATAAGCTGGAGTGCCTCTCAGAGGTTGCATGAAGCGTGTCACATCTTTGTTTCTTATCAGTCTTTCCACCTCTTGATCATCTCGAAGCATCCTACTGGAAATATTGCGTCCATCTCTGGTGATGGCTTTACCTTTACGCATTTGGATAGACATGCTGTTTGTTGCCATACTTGTTTCCGTCACAAACTGTGCAAAGAACAGGTAACTCTGGTCATTAGCAAAACGAATATCTGCCGAGAACAGCCTTGCATTAAAGTACATGCTAGGGGACAGTTTAATTTGCCTGACCTCATCCAATGTGTTCTCTCCGGTTGGAAATTGCACTGGAAAGGCCATGGCTTCTAGTTTTGGTATGGAAAAGAAGCCAACGGGTTTATTTCCTTGGGCGGGTGCAATGCTGAATATTCCATCACCGTATGATAAAACTTCCTCTGCGATGTCAAGTGGCTGCATGCAAGTGTCCAGAGCCAGACCAGGTCTCAGTTCCTCTTTCTCTGGATTGTTGGACTGCTCACTATTTGCATCAGCAGTGGGTGCATCTGCATTGACCTGTTGAGTCTCCTCTTGATCACTTGGCTCATCTGGGAGAATGGTAAATGTAGCATTTTCATCGATACATACATCATTGTATTCGGAATGCATTTCTTTGAGTTTCGCTAGTGCTGCTAGCACATTTTTCATGTTGACGGTGTAGTAGTGCTGGTACCCCTTGTATTGAAGCCGTCGTTTTAATTTGACCTGCAACAGCTGGGCCTCATTACTGGGTCTTGGGAGACTGTTCACTGTTGCCTCGACCGCTGATGGCACACACACAACAGCTCCGTGTACTGCTCTTTGCTGTCCTTTGGGTAATGCCACTATTTTGGCAAACGGTAGGATTTTGGCAATCAGCTGTCTTTCAAGGACGTTTAGATCACCCAATTCTGGGGGAATGGATGCCAACTCCAATTTATTAGCAACCGAAACGGATGGCATGCGTCCTCTGGTCAGGTGGTTGTCACAAGCATGGCAGATCCACTCCTGCTTTCTCTCTTGTGGAATGGTACAGGTGGCAGAGCATTCACCGTCACAAATGTGAACATATTTTCCCGTTAAGCAAGCAGCTAACACATCAGAGTTTTTGACATATTTGGACCGGTTGCAACGCTTCACTTGATTCGGAAAAAGGGTCCTGTGACACACTGTACAGACATGGGTGGGTCCATGCCGAATTCTTTGAGAGAATGAAGATATTGCAGCTTGCATCACCTCGTCGATCACAGACTGGGCTTCAACTTGTGGCTGTGGAGTTTGCCGGTGGTGATTTACAATCTCTCTGTATTTCTTTTTTATTCTGAGTGCACGCTGCAACTTGAGATGAATGCGAAACACAGCATCGGTAGCCAACTTTTCTCTCTTGTTCTGGGTAGAGCGCCGTATGTGACGTACCTTGAATGCTGGGTCACTGTGATACTGTTGATTACAACGCTGTATGTGACGTAGCCTGAATGCTGGGTCACTGCGATACTGTTGATTACAACGCTGTATGTGACGTAGCCTGAATGCTGGGTCACTGCGATACTGTTGGTTACAACAAGTATCAGAATTCTTTCCGATACTCCCCTCAAAAGGAGCAACGGGTAGGTGTGCAGATTCTGCACACCTACCCGTTGCTCCTTTTGAGGGGAGTATCGGGAGGTGGGGAGGAGTTTGTTAAATATTGGAGGTCACTCATTCATGGCTGGTAAGGTCATCACAGAGGAAGAACACAGTAAACTGGACTGTGATAACTGTAATAGGTTTGCAGTACACCCGATTGGAGGCAGACAGTTGGTTGCGATATGTAAATGTGATCGATCAGTGTCTGCTGTTCAGTTGTTGCAGCTGTGATCAGTTGGCTAAAGCCTCTTGACTGAAAAAGCTCTTGTATAGCCTTTTTTCCTTGACAGAGAAGGTCCTCATTAAAGTCCCCACAAACAATGACAGGCTGCTCATTCATGTCCAAAGAATCCAAGAGGCTTTGCATGTTTGGTAGGAACTTGCCAAGACTTAAATCTGGCGGTCTGTACACTGCTGCGATCACTGCTCTGACTGGGGTCCCAACTTTGACAACTACAAATTCAAGATCAGTCACATTGTGCATGTACCTCCGAGCCTCTGCATGAATATGGCTCTTACAGTACACTGCAACGCCACCTCCAGCTTTCGTTGCCATATCTGGATACTTGTTATAGGAAACATGTCTGCTCCGTGTAAACATGTTGTATCCTTCCAACTGGAACGTTGGAGCAACAGAGG
>NC_136592.1:21464929-21489929 GCF_910589615.1 Taurulus bubalis
TTCCTGAACTTGAATAAAAGCCAAGGAGATTGAATAAGTTCAAGGATTTAGAGATTAGTTTATATTTAACATTAATTAGAATAGGAGGAGGGGAGAGGAGCTCTTTGCAGGGGTCTGGGTGAAAGTCTCTGTGGGTGCAGCTCATTTGCATAAGGCGGGAAAACCGTGGGTGTGGCTCATGAGCATCTGACAGAGGACGTTATTAATTGTCTAAAATGTCTATTTGTGTGCCTTATTGGTAATAATAGGATGTTTAAACCGTGTCTATGAGTCTTAAGCTTGTTTAAGTGTTTAATAAGAGGAAGCATATGGAAGAAAAGAAGTTAAGAGGCGTTTATTTGTGTCCTAAGGAGTAAGGATTTATAAAGAAGGATCAGAGAGATGGCATTATTTTAGTATATCTGTGTGGTCTTTGCAAATATAGTTTATGAGTAATAAAGCTGAGAATGAAGCTAATAAAATAGAAAAGAATATAATGAGTGTAATGAAGTCCAAAGAATGGGCATTTAATAAATCTAAAGAAATTAAAAGTGATACGAGTGGAGGAGGGGAGAGGAGACTTGCAGGGGTCTGAGTGGAGGCCCGTGTGGGTACAGCTCATTTGCATAAGGCGGGAAACCGTAGGTGTGACTCATGAGCATATAACAGAGAAAGTTTTTGGTATAAAATGTCTATTTTTGTGCTGTCCTGGTATATTTGGATGTATAATCCAAGATCATAGGTCTTGCGTTTGTTTAAGTGTTTAGTGAGAGGTAGTTTAAGGAAGATAAAGAGGGTAAAAGATGTTAATTAGTGTCCTAAGGAGTAAGGAGTTATGAAGGAATATCAAAGAGATGGAATTATTAAAGTATATCTGTGTGGTCTTAGCTAATATTGTTTAGGAATGATGAAACTTAGCATAAGGCTAATTATGGAGTATAATGCGTATAATAAAGTGCAAAGAATTTGGTCATTAAATATTGGATAAAACAAAGGTGATACGAATGGAGGAGGGGAGAGAGGATCCTTGCAGGGGTCTGAGTGGAGGCCTGTGTGGGTACAGCTCATTTGCAAAAGGCCGGAAAATGTTGGTGTGACGCATGTGACAGAACGTTTTAGGTATAAAATGTCTGTTTTAGTGCTTTATTGGTATATTGGGATGTGAGATCCGTGTCTATGGGTCCTAAAGCTTGTGGAAGTGTTCAGTGGAAGGAAGTATATGGAAGATAAAGAGGGTAAAAGATGTTTTATAAGTGCCCCATGGATTAAAGATATATAAAGAAATATACAAGAGTTGGAGTACTTTTAGTGGATCTGTGTGGTCCTAGCTAATCTAGTAAATGAATAATAAAGCTAAAAAGAAGGCTAATTAAACCAAGTATAATGACGTACTCTATGTCTAGTATAAAGTATATATGTAAATAGGTCAATGTAAGAAATTGTGTTAAAGTAATGAATAAGGAAAGTGAAATTGTCGGTGTATAAAGGTAAGTAAATTATGTGTAACAGGATCTGAGTGGCCCTAATCATATAGCATTGAGGGGTGATAAAGCTAAGAGTGAACGTGATTCTTGATGAGGGGACTATTAATAGTCTGGAATTAAGGAAATAAACAAGGTTGGGGTTTCAAGGATTTAAGAGGGGACAGGCTGGGGTTTAAGAAAAGAGGAAAAGGTTGTGGTAAGTGGTAATAAGGCCATTGAATATACAGGGATGAGATTGGGGTTAAGGTGAAGGTAAGGGTTAGGGCGTCTGTTACTCTGACCTATGGCTATGAATATGATAATGCTTACGACTATGACTATGAACCTGTCAGGAATGGGTTTGTTCCGTGTCAGACGACACTTGAACATGTTCACATCATTGGTTCCCCCTCCCTTTTAACATTATTCTATAAATTCAAATATACTTTTCCATAATATCAAGGGTATGATGCTCCCTCCCTCAAGTCTTAAAATGTACCCATTAATTTGTGTTCCCTTATGAAAATTGTAAATTGAAAATTGTTTTTAATATTAATAGAAAAAATGTTAGTTATAAAAAGATTTTAAATAAGATAATGAAATAATAATACTAGTAGTTATAATAAATGGATTAAGGAGAATCTATAAAACTCCTTAGCAGTAACTCTTATATAGAGTGTGTAATGGTTTAGTAAAAGAGGTTTTAGAGGGGCAAATGTGTCAGTAAATTATATTATAAATATATTCTATTTTATATTATAAAGTAGGGGGGCTGGATTAGAAAGTAGGTTTGGGGGCAGAATAGAGAGGGGATGTGTAGTTACACCAAGAACCCACCCACGCCTTTAGAAACACTTTTAACATAATTGATCGTCATTCAGTCACATGAGGCTGATCCTTCCAGTGTGTCGGGTTTGATGAGTTATGTCATTTCAATTTTGCACTCTGGGTTATTTAATAATGACTTCACAATCAGAATTTCAAAACATATAAGTGTATAATTAATAAATAAGACAAATCAATCAAAATCAAATATACTTACATATTCGCAGCAGGATTTGAGAGATATGCTCCAAGATGCCTCTTGTTAATTGTATAAGGCTAAAGGTACCTACCTGTTGCTCCTTTTGAGGGGAGTATCGGGAGGTGGGGAGGAGTTTGTTAAATATTGGAGGTCTTGAGGCCGGTGTAAGTGTAGGTAATGAAGATGGGCCATTATTCGAGGTAGGGCGCAGAATTGAGTAGGGAGGTGTGGTTACACCAAGAACCCACCCACGCCTTGAGAGGCGAATCTGCACACCTACCCGTTGCTCCTTTTGAGGGGAGTATCGGGAGGTGGGGAGGAGTTTGTTAAATATTGGAGGTCTTGAGGCCGGTGTAAGTGTAGGTAGTGAAGATGGGCCATTATTCGAGGTAGGGAGCAGAATTGAGTAGGGAGGTGTGGTTACACCAAGAACCCACCCACGCCTTGAGAGGCGAATCTGCACACCTACCCGTTGCTCCTTTTGAGGGGAGTATCGGGAGGTGGGGAGGAGTTTGTTAAATATTGGAGGTCTTGAGGCCGGTGTAAGTGTAGGTAATGAAGATGGGCCATTATTCGAGGTAGGGCGCAGAATTGAGTAGGGAGGTGTGGTTACACCAAGAACCCACCCACGCCTTGAGAGGCGAATCTGCACACCTACCCGTTGCTCCTTTTGAGGGGAGTATCGGGAGGTGGGGAGGAGTTTGTTAAATATTGGAGGTCTTGAGGCCGGTGTAAGTGTAGGTAATGAAGATGGGCCATTATTCGAGGTAGGGAGCAGAATTGAGTAGGGAGGTGTGGTTACACCAAGAACCCACCCACGCCTTGAGAGGCGAATCTGCACACCTACCCGTTGCTCCTTTTGAGGGGAGTATCGGGAGGTGGGGAGGAGTTTGTTAAATATTGGAGGTCTTGAGGCCGGTGTAAGTGTAGGTAATGAAGATGGGCCATTATTCGAGGTAGGGCGCAGAATTGAGTAGGGAGGTGTGGTTACACCAAGAACCCACCCACGCCTTGAGAGGCGAATCTGCACACCTACCCGTTGCTCCTTTTGAGGGGAGTATCGGGAGGTGGGGAGGAGTTTGTTAAATATTGGAGGTCTTGAGGCCGGTGTAAGTGTAGGTAATGAAGATGGGCCATTATTCGAGGTAGGGAGCAGAATTGAGTAGGGAGGTGTGGTTACACCAAGAACCCACCCACGCCTTGAGAGGCGAATCTGCACACCTACCCGTTGCTCCTTTTGAGGGGAGTATCGGGAGGTGGGGAGGAGTTTGTTAAATATTGGAGGTCTTGAGGCCGGTGTAAGTGTAGGGAATGAAGATGGGCCATTATTCGAGGTAGGGCGCAGAATTGAGTAGGGAGGTGTGGTTACACCAAGAACCCACCCACGCCTTGAGAGGCGAATCTGCACACCTACCCGTTGCTCCTTTTGAGGGGAGTATCGGGAGGTGGGGAGGAGTTTGTTAAATATTGGAGGTCTTGAGGCCAGTGTAAGTGTAGGTAATGAAGATGGGCCATTATTCGAGGTAGGGCGCAGAATTGAGTAGGGAGGTGTGGTTACACCAAGAACCCACCCACGCCTTGAGAGGCGAATCTGCACACCTACCCGTTGCTCCTTTTGAGGGGAGTATCGGGAGGTGGGGAGGAGTTTGTTAAATATTGGAGGTCTTGAGGCCGGTGTAAGTGTAGGTAATGAAGATGGGCCATTATTCGAGGTAGGGCGCAGAATTGAGTAGGGAGGTGTGGTTACACCAAGAACCCACCCACGCCTTGAGAGGCGAATCTGCACACCTACCCGTTGCTCCTTTTGAGGGGAGTATCGGGAGGTGGGGAGGAGTTTGTTAAATATTGGAGGTCTTGAGGCCGGTGTAAGTGTAGGTAATGAAGATGGGCCATTATTCGAGGTAGGGCGCAGAATTGAGTAGGGAGGTGTGGTTACACCAAGAACCCACCCACGCCTTGAGAGGCGAATCTGCACACCTACCCGTTGCTCCTTTTGAGGGGAGTATCGGGAGGTGGGGAGGAGTTTGTTAAATATTGGAGGTCTTGAGGCCGGTGTAAGTGTAGGTAATGAAGATGGGCCATTATTCGAGGTAGGGCGCAGAATTGAGTAGGGAGGTGTGGTTACACCAAGAACCCACCCACGCCTTGAGAGGCGAATCTGCACACCTACCCGTTGCTCCTTTTGAGGGGAGTATCGGGAGGTGGGGAGGAGTTTGTTAAATATTGGAGGTCACTCATTCATGGCTGGTAAGTTCATCACAGAGGAAGAACACAGTAAACTGGACTGTGATAACTGTAATAGGTTTGCAGTACACCCGATTGGAGGCAGACAGTTGGTTGCGATATGTAAATGTGATCGATCAGTGTCTGCTGTTCAGTTGTTGCAGCTGTGATCAGTTGGGTAAAGCCTCTGGACTGAAAAAGCTCTTGTATAGCCTTTTTTCCTTGACAGAGAAGGTCCTCATTAAAGTCCCCACAAACAATGACAGGCTGCTCATTCATGTCCAAAGAATCCAAGAGGCTTTGCATGTTTGGTAGGAACTTGCCAAGACTGAAATCTGGCGGTCTGTACACTGCTGCGATCACTGCTCTGACTGGGGTCCCAACTTTGACAACTACAAACTCAAGATCAGTCACATTGTGCATGTATCTCCGAGCCTCTGCATGAATATGGCTCTTACAGTACACTGCAACGCCACCTCCAGCTTTCGTTGCCATATCTGGATACTTGTTATAGGAAACATGTCTGCTCCGTGTAAACATGTTGTATCCTTCCAACTGGAACGTTGGAGCAACAGAGGCTCCAGACAAATGTGTTTCTGTTACGCATAACACATCGGCAAGCCTGAGTTCATGGTGACACTTCATGTCCTCAATGTGACTTGGAAGTCCTTGTGTGTTGTGGTGAATAATTGTCAAACTTTGAGCGGTTTGATCTGCTGATTGCACGCGTTTCAATAGCGGTTGTGAACTTTGGAAAGATGCTCTTCTCATATTTTGCAGTGCAGCTGTGATGTGAGGATCAGCATAGATTTTCTTTTCAGCAAAGTCTCTGATGTACAGTCCTTGAAGAGAGGTGGTCCTGCTGAGAGCAACATAGGACATTCCAGGCTCAAACACACGCTTTAAGCACACCACTGCTGACGCCATTGTCATGCCTTGCACTTTGTGAGCTGTACATGCAAAGGCCAACTTCATTGGAAACTGCCTTCGAACTACTCCTTTTTTCGTCATGCGTTCTTCATTTCGCTCTATGTAGACCAAGTTGTCTGCGGGGCCTTGTATTTTTTGGCGGAATCTCTGTCCTGAAGTTGGATTGTCCAATTGAAGACCAATCAGCCTCACTGTCGTTCGTCCATTTAGCTCGGCACTCACCATGTTGGCAATCGTTCCAAATGTCCCATTAACGACCCCATCCTCCACATCCAGGTTTCTGATGATCATAACACGCACTCCCTGTGCTGCTTTTATACAATCAGGTAAATCTCTGTTGGTGCCGTTGATGCATCCTAGTTGCCTCATTTCCCCTGTGGTGGGGTCTTTCGAGTAGTCTTCTGCATCAATTTGTAGAAAGTCAGAGTGGAGGTCAGCTACAGTTGCAGAATTGTGCGCGTCAACCTCTTTGTTTGTTGCAAATATATGGAGGACATTGAGTGGCGAGTCTTTGACATCAATGACAGCCTGAGTGATCAAAGCTCTGTCGCTGTCGCTGAGTGCATCTGTCTTTTGCTTTACCCTCATCCTGTTCAGGAGCTCTGCGAAATCAAGATCATCTTTCTGGCGCATGATCTGTGTCAGGTTGACCATTTGAAAGTTGTCTTTCCACAGGTCTAGCACATCCTCCTCATACACGCAAATTGGTTTGGCTCTACCAAGGGGGGGCAGTTGGTAGAAGTCTCCTACTGCGAGGACAGACATCCCGCCAAAAGGTTTCTTGTTGCCTTTGATCTGCTGAAATCTCCAGTGGACATAGGAAAAAAGCTGTTTGGAAACCATGGATATTTCGTCGATTATGAGAATTTCTGCATTGGATAGTGCCGCTCTCAACTCATCTAGTGCATTTCCAAGGCCTTGATATGGCGGTTTAAGACTTCTTGGCAGTTTAAGAATAGAGTGCAAGGTTTTCCCAGAGATGTTGAACGCTGCAGTGCCAGTAAATGCAGTCAGTAGCACTGCTGGCATGGACATGTCTGCTTGGTCACGGAATCTGGGGAGTTGCCGCAGAATCTTTGTCGCCTCCTCAAATATGCACCTTATGACATGGGATTTTCCACAGCCAGCTCCTCCGGAGACAAAGTAGAAGAACTGTTCAGGATGGTGGCCCAACACACATTTGAGACACCACTCACGCACAGTATAGAAGATGGAGGCCTGTGTTTCGTTGAGGCTTTGGTACAACTTTCTCACAAAGTCTGGGCTCAACCTTGGTGCCTCTATTGTAGGTACAGCCCCACCGCTCTGAAGCTTGACCTGGTAGTCTGGTACGTTGTCCCTATCGTTCTCATCATTAGGATTTACAGCCTCTAGCTCGGCGACACACTCCAAACGATCCACTTCAACTTCGGGTGCAAAAGTGTTCCATGCATTAATCGCTGGGCCTTGCTCTCGAACCTTTTCAAGTGCCTTGTCAATTTTCTCGCTATGCCCTTCATATTCCTCCTGCATCACATCAACCAAGTCCTTTACAGAAAAGCCCCACTTGCAACCATTCTTGTAGAACTGCTCATAGGTTGGGTGTTGTTCAGTTTTCAGGTCATCGTTTGATCTGTGTGGAAAATACAGTTTGAGCAATCGCCTGTAAAACTTTTCTGGTTGTTTCTTGACTGAGAAGCGGGGGAATCTGATAACGGCAGGTTTTCCTGCAGTTCTTTTTTGAATGTGTCCTTTGTTGTGCAAAAGGGGAATAGCATTTTTCCCGTGAACTTGCTGGCCGTAGAGAGTCCTATACTCTGAAGCAAACTTAGCCAAACAGATGAATTCTAGCTCGGGTGTTTCAGGTCTTTCGGCGTATTTCTCTGGTAATCCAGACATCCAAATTTCCTCTGCATCTGGTGGCAATTCTTTTAACCTGCTCATGGGAAGACTCATCTTCAGTGCATCCTCTTCAGTCTGTATGAAGACCACATTACGTGAACACTTTTTGAGTGGCAGGCTGCATGTCCGGGCCACAGACTCTTGAGCACTTACCTGTCGTTGTTTGGCGTATGCCTGCATTATCTGTTTCATTTCATCCCGTTGATTCACATCCGTTTTCTTCACATCACGAATAATGTCGTTAAGGAACTCATTCATCTCATGTTCTGGCTTGGAGACATATGACATCATGTACATGATGCAGCTGTACTCATCAAGCACAAATTGAATGTCCATGTTTGCGTTCCATGCCCTCAGTAAATGTGGATTGTATTGATTGACCCAACAGTCATTTGGATGACGCTTTAGCATGACGACATAGCCAGCGATAAGATCTGTGACATACTGCATGTAGGCGCCGGACGTCAAGTTGCATTTCTCCAGCAACTCTGACAAGCTGTTGAATGAGAGTTTTGGGTCACTGATCAAATCCCTCAGTTTTTGGAGCTTAGCCTTGGCCTCCTTTTGTAGCTTGCGAAGAGGTCTCTTTTTTGATTTAGACTTTTTGTTTTTGCACTTTTGTCCACTTTTTTCCTTTTGTCCACATTTGCTTTGCTTTTGCTCGGCACTAGCTTCTTCATCATCATCATCATCAATATCTATATTGGTGGGTTCTGTGATGATGGTTGTATCCATGGGTAGTTTAGGGAACCCAAATCTGCACAACATATTGCCTTTCTTGCATGATTTTGAGTGATTCCTGCTGTGGACTTGGACCTCTGACACAATTTTGTGGAGCTCAGGGTCTGCCTTTGGGTCAGGCATCTGGCAGGTTATGTACTTGTCAATAAACCTGATCACCCTCAGATCAAGACAGTCTTCAATCTCAGGTGCATCTTTGACCCAAATCACAAGGTGAATATGTGGGCTTCCTCTGGCTTGAAACTCCACTCTATAGAAGTAATCCTCTACTTCACCGATAGGCTGTGCTGGTGACAGGATCAGATTTGTCATGAGCGCATCGACTCTTTTCTCAAACATGCGCATTACAGTGACTGGGTTGCTTCGGAGAATTTCGCATTTCGCATTCCAGTCGAGCTGTGAAAAGTCAACTTGTTCACCTTGTTGAGCTTTTATGACGTTAATGACCTCAGGCCATCTCATTTCAGCAGCAGAAAATGTCAGGAAAAATGTAGGCTTCCCCAACTGTCTGACCATAGCGTTGAGATCTTTGAGTGTTTTATCCCAATAAGATGGAGTGCCTCTCAGAGGTTGCATGAAGCGTGTCGCATCTTTGTTTCTTATCAGTCTTTCCACCTCTTGATCATCTCGAAGCATCCTACTGGAAATATTGCGTCCATCTCTGGTGATGGCTTTACCTTTACGCATTTGGATAGACATGCTGTTTGTTGCCATACTTGTTTCCGTCACAAACTGTGCAAAGAACAGGTAACTCTGGTCATTAGCAAAACGAATATCTGCCGAGAACAGCCTTGCATTAAAGTACATGCTAGGGGACAGTTTAATTTGCCTGACCTCATCCAATGTGTTCTCTCCGGTTGGAAATTGCACTGGAAAGGCCATGGCTTCTAGTTTTGGTATGGAAAAGAAGCCAACGGGTTTATTTCCTTGGGCGGGTGCAATGCTGAATATTCCATCACCGTATGATAAAACTTCCTCTGCGATGTCAAGTGGCTGCATGCAAGTGTCCAGAGCCAGACCAGGTCTCAGTTCCTCTTTCTCTGGATTGTTGGACTGCTCACTATTTGCATCAGCAGTGGGTGCATCTGCATTGACCTGTTGAGTCTCCTCTTGATCACTTGGCTCATCTGGGAGAATGGTAAATGTAGCATTTTCATCGATACATACATCATTGTATTCGGAATGCATTTCTTTGAGTTTCGCTAGTGCTGCTAGCACATTTTTCATGTTGACGGTGTAGTAGTGCTGGTACCCCTTGTATTGAAGCCGTCGTTTTAATTTGACCTGCAACAGCTGGGCCTCATTACTGGGTCTTGGGAGACTGTTCACTGTTGCCTCGACCGCTGATGGCACACACACAACAGCTCCGTGTACTGCTCTTTGCTGTCCTTTGGGTAATGCCACTATTTTGGCAAACGGTAGGATTTTGGCAATCAGCTGTCTTTCAAGGACGTTTAGATCACCCAATTCTGGGGGAATGGATGCCAACTCCAATTTATTAGCAACCGAAACGGATGGCATGCGTCCTCTGGTCAGGTGGTTGTCACAAGTATGGCAGATCCACTCCTGCTTTCTCTCTTGTGGAATGGTACAGGTGGCAGAGCATTCACCGTCACAAATGTGAACATATTTTCCCGTTAAGCAAGCAGCTAACACATCAGAGTTTTTGACATATTTGGACCGGTTGCAACGCTTCACTTGATTCGGAAAAAGGGTCCTGTGACACACTGTACAGACATGGGTGGGTCCATGCCGAATTCTTTGAGAGAATGAAGATATTGCAGCTTGCATCACCTCGTCGATCACAGACTGGGCTTCAACTTGTGGCTGTGGAGTTTGCCGGTGGTGATTTACAATCTCTCTGTATTTCTTTTTTATTCTGAGTGCACGCTGCAACTTGAGATGAATGCGAAACACAGCATCGGTAGCCAACTTTTCTCTCTTGTTCTGGGTAGAGCGCCGTATGTGACGTACCTTGAATGCTGGGTCACTGTGATACTGTTGATTACAACGCTGTATGTGACGTAGCCTGAATGCTGGGTCACTGCGATACTGTTGATTACAACGCTGTATGTGACGTAGCCTGAATGCTGGGTCACTGCGATACTGTTGGTTACAACGCCGTATGTGACGTAGCCTGAATGCTGGGTCACTGCGATACTGTTGGTTACAACGCCGTATGTGACGTAGCCTGAATGCTGGGTCACTGCGATACTTTTGGTTACAACGCCGTATATGACGTAGCCTGAATGCTGGGTCACTGCGATACTTTTGGTTACAACGCTGTATATGACGTAGCCTGAATGCTGGGTCACTGCGATACTGTTGGTAACAACGCCGTATGTGACGTAGCCTGGATGCTGGGTCACTGCGATACTTTTGGTTACAACGCTGTATGTGACGTAGCCTGAATGCTGGGTCACTGCGATACTGTTGGTTACAACGCCGTATGTGACGTAGCCTGAATGCTGGGTCACTGCGATATTGGGTTTGAAGACCTTGTTTCTTGTTTTGCCTGTAGTTCCGGTCACATGCATACTTCTTGGATGCACGTTTTTTCTTCATGTTCTGAAAATCTTGATCCGTGTTGTACCTCTTTCTTGAAAATGCCTTTTGTCTGCTTCGAAAATCAGGGTCTGTGTTGTATCTTCTGACTATGGAGAGTTTCTTTTTCTTTTGAAATTCAGGGTCAGAATGGTACCTCTTAACCTTTTTGTCCAAAATCTTTTTGTCCTTGGATGTGCTTGTATTTATTCTGCGCATAATTTTTTTTTCGCCGTTGCTTAGTCATTTTGGAGACATTTTGTCCTTGTTTTCCTGTTTGATCCAAATGTTCCGGCTGTCCTTTGCCTTCATTGTTCTCTGGGATGTGGGCCTCTTCTTGTTTTTGTACTTGTGGGATATCTGAAGAACTCTTTAGGACCTGAACGTTTCCAGTTTGTGACGCGTTTTCCTGGGCTTGAGCAGTTGCTCCTGCTTGAGGCACAACCGAAGAGATGTTTGAAACCTCCACCTTGCTGTCTGCGATTGGTGCATCAGGTGGTGGTAGAGCTGTAGCTGTCTGTGTAACAGTCACATCCGCTGACTTTCCAGGACGTTCACTGGACTGGCTGTCAGATTGAAAAGAAACTGGTACAAACTCATAGCAGGAAAAGCCACCACGGCTTTTAAACAGCTTGTGAAGGTGGTTAATCATGTCACTGAGATGACTGAAAGTCAGCATAACTGCAGCTCCATCAGGGCATGGCAAGCCTGCTGCACTTCGTGAGTGAGAATCAAACACTCCGTACCGCCCTGATCTGTCACGGAATACTGCAATGCATTCTGGAGATACAACGATGACAGCATGGCTGACATCAGTTGACAGACACTGAAGTTGTTGGGCCAGAGTCAACCATCCAACAGGGCCATCTTCTTGGGCCTTTATGTATCCACACCTCACAGTAGACATGGACACATTGTAGAGATTTGTGTCCGTTAGAACTTGCTTTGGCATTTCCTCTACTGTCAGGTTAGAGTTTACGAATGTCTCATCCGAAATAAGCTGGGTTTTGATCCCAACATAGAGTGAATCTCCCTTCGCAAGCACTCTGTCAAGGAAGGTTGTGTTGAACTGTGAACCTTCGTTGTGGTAGGCCAGAAATGTGAGCGCCATACAGCTGCACTGATGATTTTGTGAGAATATGTTGTACCTCTGATCACCTTGACAATGAGTTGCTCTCACAGACTGAATTTGTTGACATTTGTTGCTGTTTGGCTTCTCAATCTTGGTCTCATTATAGTGGTGGGGGGGGGGGGGGGGGGGGGGGGGGGGGGGGGGGGGGAAATCCCCTACCTTTTTAATCTTGGTCTCATTATAGAGGTGGGGGAGGGGGGTCAGGGGGGGGGAGGAGGGGGGGGAAATCCCCTACCTTTTTAGCTGGAGAACGGGAGCAGGAGGGTGCATCATTGTCCATCCAAACATTTCTTGGTTCTGGTGGCGTGTGTATTTTGGGAACCTGATGACACAATACCAATGTAATGAAAGGTTTACATTATGTCAAACATTGCAGCCACTAGACAATTAAAAACATGAATATTCAGTTGCCAAAATCACCTTTTGAGCTGGAGAACATGAGGGGCTGGTTGTTTTGTCCTTTGACCAGAATGGTCTGGCTGGTGGAGGGGTTTCAAACACCTGACAACACATGATACCAAGTTAATGAACATTTAAAAAATACAAACACAGTATATTGTCATTACATGCAGACAAGTGTGTCAAACGCACTAGAAAGCCAGGCATATACATTTATTGTTTAGGTACCTGTTTGTCAAAACTTGGTGGACTGGCCTGGCCGGCATCTTCCAGGTTGAGCGGTGTCCAACGCACTTTTTGTGCCTGTGATCGCTTCCCCTTCCTCGGCATCTTCTTCGACACCTTGTATTAAAAATAGGATTACACTAAACCAGACACTTAAATTGCTTACCTGAAAAGGTGATGTGATGGAGTAAAGATGAAGATCTCGGTGGTGAAGGTGAATTGTTTGTCTATAACAGAAACAAACCAGTGAGTTTCACATACAACTGTAAATGTGTAACACAATGTACTGTATCAGAAACAATAAAAACATGTCGTCAGGCAGGGTTAGCAGTAAAAAAAATATATATATCTGTCTTCATAGTACTTGCTACTGCGACTGATATCACTCACCGGTAAAGAGCTGCGCAATAGCTGTCAATCTGTGGGTGAAAGAAATAATTAAACCTTGCAAATAAAATGCTGCTTTGCACCATGTTACAGGCATTCTTTAAACATCACTCACCAGTAAATAACTGCTCAAAAGCCATCAATCTGTGAGTGAAATAAAGTAGAGGGAATGTTTAATATCCTCACAAAAAAAACAGCGCTCACCATTAAATGAAATCAGATTAACCAATGTAAACACGGGAGGAGAGGGTGAAGGGGGGAAGGTGAGTAAAAACAATCATGTCAGCCATATTTTAACCAGAGCTGCTCAATGTAAAAAAGTACAACTTTGCCTCTCTCCTACCCAAGACTTCAGTTGGTTTGTTTAAATAAAATGAAATGAATAACCATGTTTAAATCCATGAGTCAGTCACAACAGATATGAATAAAAGCAGCAAGCAGAACATCAACCCACAGTGCATAAAACATTTACATCCGAGTAAAATCATACAAAAACATCCTTATATTTTAAGCCATTTTGTCCTGTCTAATAAAAAGCTAGCCAAATGTGATAAGGGAGAGGGAGAGAGGGGGAGGCAGGAGGAGAGAGGGAGTGAGAGGGAGGCAGAGGGAGGCAGAGGGAGGCAGAGGGAGAGAGAGAGAGGGGGAGGCAGGAGGAGAGAGAGAGAGAGGCAGGAGGAGAGAGAGAGGGAGAGAGAGGGGGAGGCAGGAGGAGAGAGAGGGAGAGAGGGGAGAGAGGGGGAGGCAGGAGGAGAGAGAGAGAGAGAGAGGGAGAGAGGCAGGAGGAGAGAGAGAGAGGGAGAGAGAGGCAGGAGGAGAGAGAGGCAGGAGGAGAGAGAGAGGCAGGAGGAGAGAGAGAGGGAGAGAGGGGGAGGCAGGAGGAGAGAGAGAGGGAGAGAGGGGACAGAGGGGGAGGCAGGAGGAGAGAGAGAGAGAGAGGGAGGGAGAGAGAGAGAGGGAGGCAGGAGGAGAGAGAGAGAGGAGGAGGGAGAGGGAGAGAGAGGGAGGCAGGAGGAGAAAGAGAGGGGGAGGCAGGAGGAGAGAGAGAGAGAGGCAGGAGGAGAGAGAGAGGGAAAGAGAGGCAGGAGGAGAGAGGGGAGGCAGGAGGAGAGAGAGAGAGGGAGAGAGGGGGAGGAAGGAGGAGAGAGAGGGAGAGAGGGGACATAGGGGGAGGCAGGAGGAGAGAGAGAGAGGGAGGCGGGAGAGAGAGAGGGAGGCAGGAGGAGAGAGAGAGAGGGGAGGGAGAGAGAGAGGGAGGCAGGAGGAGAGAGAGAGGGGGAGGCAGGAGGAGAGAGAGAGAGAGAGAGAGAGATCAGATTAACTAATATCATGTCAGCCACGGAAAGGGGGGGGCCAGACAGAGTTAGACAGACAGGGGGCGGTATATAGATCGAATGGCGGGAAAAAAATAGCACTCAAACACTCATGCGAAAAGCCCATTGGGAGGGGCAGAAGAGGGAGAAGACCTTGAAACAATCATGTCAGCCATCAATTAACCAGAGCTGCTCAATGTAAAAAAGTACAACTTTGCCTCTCTCCTACCCAAGACTTCAGTTGGTTTGTTTAAATAAAATGAAATGAATAACCATGTTTAAATCCACCTAATAATAATAATAACCTCAATAACCTCTGCCACCTTCAGAATTATCAGATCAAATGATTTTCTTTGAGAGGGTGAAAAACGTAGTTTTTTACACAATGAAAAAAAAATCCTTAACCGAAAGCCAAATAAAAAAGAGCCAATCAGACTTCTTTTATGGGAGGAGCCTAATCGGATTCGTTGTGTTGTCCATTTTTCCCCAGCAACAACAGACTCATTGGGTGAAAGGTCGATCCAAGTTGTATCTCCTCACTCACCAACTTTCTGGGGTCAAAAAACGTGCGCGCACACACACGCGGGCGCACATAGACACACACAGTCAATCGTTTTGTGATAATTCTGTGTGTGTCTAAGTCTAATGTATGATATATAAGAATGTGTGAAACGTTTTTTGTAGAGTTTAAAATAGAGTGTCTTGGATGTCAGCTGACCAACGTCAGTTGGCTCCTCCTGCGTTTGTATCACCGGTTGTCGTGGTGACAGCCCTGATTGGCTAACTTAAAACAGGTGTGACACTGTCACAGAGCGGGATACTGGACTGTGGATTTAATGAGAAAACAACCTTTTAAACTATTGTATTTGACAGACAACCGTGAATCCCATCACGAAAATAATGTCATCATGAGAAGCACAAGACTTCTGAGAACGTTTCCGTCTACTTAAATATTTGTAAGGATTTATAAATGAGAGCGTAAATTCAGTTTGTAAAGTGCTCACGTTTCCGTCATGAGAGAAAATTGTGGTCCGATTTAACATGGAGGTTAATGGAGCAGTTGGCCGGACTTCATGTCGCTTTCAGGCTTGCTGACAAAACAGTATACATTTGTTGGATTCCACGACGCATGTGTACCACCGGCACAATATTTCCAACGTTTTCATATATAAATTATGCCTCAAAAGTCAATATTGTGGAGTGAATGGCAAAATACAAATACAAAAAGGTTGTTTAGGACACAGCTCCTCGTGCTCTAGCGATGACATCACAGCTCTAACCTTCCCCACACACACCCATTGTAAACTCTGAAATGGTTCCCACATTTTCCTAAACTTGAACAATAATTACATGAAAACTGTGCTAGCTATCAGAGAGAGAGAGAGAGAGGCAGGAGGAGAGAGAGAGAGAGAGAGAGAGAGAGAGAGAGAGAGAGAGAGAGGAGGAGAGAGAGAGAGAGGCAGGAGGAGAGAGAGAGAGAGAGAGAGGGAGGGAGAGAGAGAGAGAGAGAGAGAGAGAGAGAGAGAGAGAGAGAGAGAGAGAGAGAGAGAGAGAGAGAGAGAGAGAGAGAGAGAGAAATCAGATTAACTAATATCATGTCAGCCACGGAAAGGGGGGGGCAGACAGAGTTAGACAGACAGGGGGCGGTATATAGATCGAATGGCGGGAAAAAAATAGCACTCAAACACTCATGCGAAAAGCCCATTGGGAGGGGCAGAAGAGGGAGAAGACCTTGAAACAATCATGTCAGCCATCAATTAACCAGAGCTGCTCAATGTAAAAAAGTACAACTTTGCCTCTCTCCTACCCAAGACTTCAGTTGGTTTGTTTAAATAAAATGAAATGAATAACCATGTTTAAATCCATGAGTCAGTCACAACAGATATGAATAAAAGCAGCAAGCAGAACATCAACCCACAGTGCATAAAACATTTACATCCGAGTAAAATCATACAAAAACTTACAAAATCATACAAAAACCTTATATTTTAAGCCATTTTGTCCTGTCTAACAAAAAGCTAGCCAAATGCGATAATCAAAAGCATTACTCTGCATTACTACAGTTGGTTTGTTTTAATTAAATAAAACGAATGTCCATGTTTAAATCGTGTGTGTGTGTGTGTATCAGTCACAATCAGTCTCAAGGATTAAAATCCAATGAAACACTCTTATATCTCAGCCTAGTACAACCTAAAAATGCTGAGACTAAACAGTTCAGTTAGCTAGCTAGCTAAATATGTAGCTAGTTCATGAGTAAACAGCCACTCACCTTAGACAGGAGTCAAAGATGCTGGAAGGTGATGCTGTAATGCACTTAACCGAAAGCCAAATAAAAAAGAGCCAATCAGACTTCTTCTATGGGAGGAGCCTAATCGGATTCGTTGTGTTGTCCATTTTTCCCCAGCAACAACAGACTCATTGGGTGAAAGGTCGATCCAAGTTGTATCTCCTCACTCACCAACTTTCTGGGGTCAAAAAACGTGCGTGCGCGCACACACACGCGGGCGCACATAGACACACACAGTCAATCGTTTTGTGATAATTCTGTGTGTGTGTGTGTCTAAGTCTAATGTATGATATATAAGAATGTGTGTGAAACGTTTTTTGTAGAGTTTAAAATAGAGTGTCTTGGATGTCAGCTGACCAACGTCAGTTGGCTCCTCCTGCGTTTGTATCACCGGTTGTCGTGGTGACAGCCCTGATTGGCTAACTTAAAACAGGTGTGACACTGTCACAGAGCGGGATACTGGACTGTGGATTTAATGAGAAAACAACCTTTTGAACTATTGTATTTGACAGACAACCGTGAATCCCATTATGAAAATAATGACATCATGAGAAGCACAAGACTTCTGAGAACGTTTCCGTCTACTTAAATATTTGTAAGGATTTATAAATGAGAGCGTAAATTCAGTTTGTAAAGTGCTCACGTTTCCGTCATGAGAGAAAATTGTGGTCCGATTTAACATGGAGGTTAATGGAGCAGTTGGCCGGTCTTCATGTCGCTTTCAGGCTTGCTGACAAAACAGTATACATTTGTTGGATTCCACGACGCATGTGTACCACCGGCACAATATTTCCAACGTTTTCATATATAAATTATGCCTCAAAAGTCAATATTGTGGAGTGAATGGCAAAATACAAATACAAAAAGGTTGTTTAGGACACAGCTCTGTAGTGGATTTCTATGTTCCTGAACTTGAATAAAAGCCAAGGGGATTGAATAAGTTCAAGGATTTAGAGATTAGTTTATATTTAACATTAATTAGAATAGGAGGAGGGGAGAGGAGCTCTTTGCAGGGGTCTGGGTGAAAGTCTCTGTGGGTGCAGCTCATTTGCATAAGGCGGGAAAACCGTGGGTGTGGCTCATGAGCGTCTGACAGAGGACGTTATTAATGGTCTAAAATGTCTATTTGTGTGCCTTATTGGTAATATTAGGATGTTTAAACCGTGTCTATGAGTCTTAAGCTTGTTTAAGTGTTTAATAAGAGGAAGCATATGGAAGAAAAGAAGTTAAGAGGCGTTTATTTGTGTCTTGAGACCGGTGTAAGTGTAGGTAATGAAGATGGGCCATTATTCGAGGTAGGGCGCAGAATTGAGTAGGGAGGTGTGGTTACACCAAGAAATAATACTATTGTATTTGACAGACAACCATGAATCCCATCCCATCACGAAAATAATGAAATCATGAGAAGCACAAACAGTCAGGATGTCAGCTGACCAACTGACAGTTCCTCCTGCGCGTGTGTGCGTGTGTGTCACCGTTGCCATGGTGTTCACTGAGAGAGAGACAGGAAAGTTGATTTAATGAAAAAACTAACTTTCAAACTAGTGTATTTGACAGACAACCATGGATCCCATCACGAAAATAATGACATCATGAGAAGCACAAGACTTCTGCGAACGTTTCTGTCTACTTAAATATTTGTAAGGATTTATAAATGAGAGCGTAAATTCAGTTTGAAAAGTGCTCACGTTTCCGTCATGAGAGAAAATTGTGGTCCGATTTAACATGGAGGTTAATGGAGCACTTGGCCGGTCTTCATGTCGCTTTCAGGCTTGCTGACAAAACAGTATACATTTGTTGGATTCCACGACTCATGTGTACCACCGGCACAATATTTCCAACGTTTTCATATATAAATTATGCCTCAAAAGTCAATATTGTGGAGTGAATGGCAAAATACAAATACAAAAAGGTTGTTTAGGACACAGCTCCTCGTGCTCTAGCGATGACATCACAGCTCTAACCTTCCCCACACACACCCATTGTAAACTCTGAAATGGTTCCCACATTTTCCTAAACTTGAACAATAATTACATGAAAACTGTGCTAGCTATCAAAAAATGCCCAATTGGGCAAATAAACTCCAGACTTTTGTCAACGTTTTAAACTTTAAATCATTTCTCTACGATACATTATGGCGAGTCACTGTGGGCACAAAGATGTATGTTTTTTTGCTCTCTTCAGTCCGAAACCCCAGTCAAGTGAATGGGACAATTTCTCGCCGTTTTTCGCACTTTTCGGGAAAATGGCTGGTCGAATCTCTTAGAAAAGTCATAGCTCACGATTCCCGATCGGGCCGCACGTTTTGATGTATTTTTTACGCATGTGCGGGCAACGCTGTGGGAGAAGATACGGTCCAAAGTTTGGCGGAATAAGAAGAATAATAATAAGTAATAATAATAATAATAATAAGCCCGAGCAATAATATGAAGTGCGCTTTGCTATAGGGGTCTATGACCCCTCTAGCTGAAGCCACACTTAATAAGCCCGAGCAATAATATGAAGTGCGCTTTGCTATAGGGGTCTATGACCCCTCTAGCTGAAGCCACACTTAATAAGTAATAATAATAAGCCCGAGCAATAATATGAAGTGCGCTTTGCTATAGGGGTCTATGACCCCTCTAGCTGAAGCCACACTTAATAATAAGCCCGAGCAATAATATGAAGTGCGCTTTGCTATAGGGGTCTATGACCCCTCTAGCTGAAGCCACACTTAATAATAAGCCCGAGCAATAATATGAAGTGCGCTTTGCTATAGGGGTCTATGACCCCTCTAGCTGAAGCCACACTTAATAATAAGCCCGAGCAATAATATGAAGTGCGCTTTGCTATAGGGGTCTATGACCCCTCTAGCTGAAGCCACACTTAATAAGAAAACAAAGGTTTCAGGGGAAATTTATCGAAGTGAAAGTATCAGTTTTCTTTGCAAAATGTAGTGAAGTAAAAGTCAACAGAAATATACGTAAATAGTAAAGTAGGGTACAGATATCGTAGGAAAACGACTTAAGTACAGGTACGAAGTATTTCTACTTCGTTACTATACACCACTGCCTACAGGAGCTGACAAGGATTCCCTAAGATTTGAGTGATGGTAATGTATGTGAAATATATAAACTTCATGTGCAAGATGATGATCAAATACTCAACCAAGTAATCACTTGGTGCTACCATGTACCATCTACAAAGCTTGCACATGTACTCTTTTCATTTAATTGCTGAATAATTTCTACACATATAGGTTTCATAACCTTATTGAAGATATGTGGTTTACACTGTAGCTTTGAATTTCTCTGCTATTCCTTCCCTGTTAGCTACCTGATCAAAGGCTGGATTTTGCTTTGACATGATCGGATGATGTACATTTTGGGACCACATGTAACAGCAACATGGATTGTCAGTACAACAAATAATTAATTAACAGGAGATACATCAACCAGTGGCAGTTATTGATGGAGCAAGGTTGATGCATTCAGGTTTCTCGCATATGGCTTCTTATCCTTAAGCATGCATTATAATGGAAGCAGCAGCATGTCTAAATTGGTTTTAATGAGTAAAGTAGCTACGAGTTATTGGGGTTAACCCTAGAACACTAACATCGGGTGATTTTCACCCGAGCGATAGTTGTTACATTATTTTCATTGTGTTGCTTTTGTCTGAGTTGTGTGTGTTATTCTGTAGCTTCATGCTGCTCACAGACGTTAGTGAAGGTGGGCGTGTCTTCCTGCTCCGATCACTGTTTTTTTCTACAGGCACCTGTTCGGGTGATTTTCACCTGACGTTAGTGATAGTGTGACTATTTTTTCTGGATGGGTTTTAACATTGACTTTTAACATTAATGAACTTTTCCTTAACAGATCAATACTCACATGTCCCAGGAACATGTGGACCAAATAACAAGTTCATAGCTCCTTTATTTATATTTTTAATCATGTTTTATTATTGACGATTCCCTATTTTTTCACCGGATTTTGAGCCTTTTTTCAGGGTCTCCCCGTGATACCTGTTTATCGTTTTATGAGAAGTTCTATAGGGTAAAATAAAAGAAGAGTACTTCATCTTGCCTTGTATTGTTGTATTTGAATATATTTCGATAAGAAGTATATTTTATCAGGTACATTATATCGAGTGAAATTCACCCAACGTTAGTGATAGTGTGACTATTTTTAACGTTCGTGTTCTAGGGTTAAAGGGGAAGCCATGACTTGTACACGCCCGAGTCTGTTTACAGGGAGTATTACTGCAAATTTAAAGGTCTTGTTGTATTATCGTTAATATAGGTGCTCGGGTATGACAAGGAATACGAATACATGGAATGAAAAAGACAATATTTGTGATTCTGATGCATTCTGAGTGCATGGTTATAGGTGCAATACTAAGTCAGTAGAGTACTCTTTAAATGTGAACCTTACTGTGCCACTATCACCAGGCAGAGGTCTAGACAATAGAGGTTAGTTAAAAAGGCAACATTGTAACCAATTGGTGGTGCATATCCTAAACAGTGGCTGCTCATAGTGATGATGGGCCCCGGTGCAACAAATTTTAATGGTTCCATTCTTGCCCTGACATAAACAGAGTTCAATTTGATAACCCAGGCGGCAAAATCACATCAATTTCACAAACAACTTTGGACATTCATATGAATTGCCTCTAGACAGTAACTGAGGAGTGTAATAGCACACCGACTCATCAGACCCAATGTCTTGGTGCAGAGTCATGAAACACCATTTAAAACTCAATATACTTTACAAGGTCTGTTTTATCTGTCCCCTGTTGTGATATCCTCTCAGAAGACACCATTGGTCTGCCAATTTAAACTGTCCGGAGCCCTGCTGAATTAAGTCATTTTGGATTAGACGTAAGTGAGAGTTCTCCCTCAGTAAATTTCAATATTTAGTGTTGTTTTACAAAACCAACTGCACTCAAGCATCTCTCACTGAAAAAAAATACAGCTTACCTTCCTTCCAAACATGTATGCTGTTTCTTTCACTTCATGAATTTAGCTCAAACACCTTTAATGACATGCAGCATTTTTTTTTATCAGTTTTGATTTCCATTATATGTTAACAAAACCGTAGCAAACATTTACCATTGGCTTTATCTGTATTCCAACACATACAGGCTACTTCATCCCATCATACTCAAAATCAAAGAGGGTAATTGATCCACAATAAGGTGACTGAGGACTGTTGAGTAATTTCCGCTCAAAAACCCGTCTTGAATATGAGACCCTCTGTGACCAGGGGCTCCAGTGCAGCCGTAAGGAAGGACTATATTTCCACCACTAGTGAGGAAAGTAAATGAGAAATGAATCAAACACTTAAGATTCATTTCACTGTGTAAGAGCACTGATCCATCACAGGGTGTTATGGACTGAGACAGCCTATGCTCCTCTGCATGACTGCTGAAGAAAAAAAAAGCAGACAAATGCACGCACAGGACTGAAATATCAAAAGGTCAGTCGACAGGCAAGAGGAGAGACTGGTGTCGTTGTAAGACAGGCTGGGCCTCTGAGCTCTCTGTCCCTTAGTGTTTGTGTGATATCAAGGGCAACTGGGAACCGTAAACAGGGCATGATGTCTATGTTTGGCCATGCATATTGCAGATGCCAGATGCGCCTTCCAATTCCTTTGGTTCACAAATCATCATTCAGTCTCCGTCATCATAAATCCAAAAATCCAACCACGAAATTATGATGGTGGAGATTATATGTAGAAATATGTAAGCCTTTCAGTGAGAATGCATTTTATCAGTGGAAATCATTTCACTCCACATACTTATAAATACGGGATCCAAACATGAACCGACATGCTAAGGATCTCTTAATTTAATTATGAATATGTGTTGAATGTGCACTGAAAACTGTAATTAAATCCTTTGGTTCTGCATTATGCCATCGTGTGACTTCTTCACACAAAGAACATGCAACTTCTCTCTGTCTGTCCACCATTTTAGTCCTCAGTCAGAGCAGA
Source organism: Taurulus bubalis (assembly GCF_910589615.1). NCBI lineage: Eukaryota > Metazoa > Chordata > Actinopteri > Perciformes > Cottidae > Taurulus > Taurulus bubalis. The sequence goes on from NC_136592.1 coordinate 21,487,427, forward strand.
GCAGAGAGAAAGCTACTACACCACAGTGCCACACAATGGCCAGTAAAGGAGAAGCATAACTGTTGCAGATTAATTAAAAAGATAATTCTGCAACTGTAATTTATCTCTTAACAAAGTGGGAAGAAGAAAATAGTATGAGTATTGCTGAAATTCACAGGAGAGATCATCCTTGCCCAATGAATAAGCTGATTAGATTTGGATAATTTCTACCATTAGACACTGTTTATGTGCTGCTGGGAAAGTACCACGTTGGGCACTTAACAACACAACATTATGCTTGTTTATTTGAAAAAGGCTTTGATTTGCAAAACAAGTTGGATAATTTTTACTGCATGGGTGGACTTTTGCAGCTGCAAAACCTGCATCTCGAGCATCACATAATATTCTGTTTCGTGTCACGTTCAAATCCAGACAGCGACTCACCTCTCGTCTGTTGGGAATGGACATTTATAGGTCAAGAAAGGATTTAGATAGATTAAATATATATAAACTATGCACCAATTATTCCATCTTGAAGTTTGAAAAGAAAGAGAATGACTAAGAATCGTGGCCCGCTGATGAACATGGTTTTGTTTTGAGAGCAAATCCCTCATAGAAGACCAGAGAAACTGTGTGTTTGCAGCTTTTTAAGCTGTGAAGGGAATCTGGGGTATTGAGAGCTGAATGAGAGCTAATTAGTGGAGCGGAGAGGGTGATGTATTGCTGGTGGTCTGAGCTCCTCAGGGTGGAGGGAATATGGCCCCACACAGATTCTTCACTACGAAATGAAAACTTACTTTTCAATGCCGTTATATAATTTGTAAAATTGTATCCCTATACTGTCAGTGGAAATACAACTTCTAGTAAAAACAATTATTCAAAGAATCCCCCCGTCCAAACAAAAAAATGTTCTCCACGGATATCTCATTGATTGATACAACTCACATGTCTTTACCGTAAACATAAAGCCGCCACCGCCAGTTAGCTTAGCTTAGCACAACAACTGGAAACACGGTAAAACAGCTAGCCTGGCTCAATCCTTTATTGGACCAACTACAAGATCTCTAAAGTCTGTATTCCTGAGCACAAAGCAGCCTTTAGAATCGAAAATCTGGACGTAGCAAAAGCTAGGCATTACATAAAAGCCAAACATGGACCCGTCTTACTTTTCCAAGGTCAACAGTATGTGTCATTAAAGGAGGTGATCTTCAAAGATGTCTTTCCCACAGAGAGATGTTCGACATGCTCAATGGTGTGTCCTCTTATTTCTACTCTTGGACTGATTAGTATTTTTAAGGGTGAGCAACCACTTGGAGACTTGCTGTCTTTTTAATTTAGTTGATTTTCTGTTTTTTGTGAGACAAAATCTATCTTCCAACAGCCAGGTGTTTCCCTACTTTATATATCCAATTGACACAGTGTGTCTGCTCATAAAAAAGTCAAAATACACCTATATTTGTCTTACCATCCATACGTGTTTTTGATTTGTAAAAGAGGGAGGGTATAGAGAGTATTAATTGCTATTATTATTATTTTCAAATTATTATAGTAACAATACATTGTGTTCACTTCAGTGATGGTGAACCCAGAAACTGTGGAGAAGGTTGGCGAAAATAAATAAATAAAAACAGTATATCTCTGCTGTTTCAAATAAATATGAGTATGATAGCTTATTGGGAGGTAGGTAAGCAAAGCAAGTCAAATACAATCTCTCCCTGGATTTATTCTTATGGTACCAAATTACTAATGTAGTTTCCTCTATAAATTGTCCAGTCTGGTGTTTATGTGTGTGTGTATTTGATGTGTGTATTAGTTTGTTTATATATAGCTGGGCTTGTTTGTGAGCCTGTGCCCAACTAGAAAAACAAATATGTTCTATAAAACGTCTCTATAAACAGCATGGCACAATAAATTCAAGGGAGAAATATTAGGTGGCACCAATATTTAGCTGGACCCACTCCAGATCCCTAGTAAAACTCACGAGCCTGGATGACCTTAGCATTAAAAATATATATTTTAAAAGGGGGAAATAATCCAATTCCCTTCCAATGAAGTCATCACTGACAAGGAGCTTTTCTGTAGTGTGCACCTGCCTTCCCACTGAGAGGTCATTTAGTATACATCCCCTCTTTTAGGGACAGCTCTATTAAATACACCACGAATTTCCAAGCAAAAATATATTTTACAATGTCAAGAAAAAAGGAAACAATGGCAAGAACAAAATGTGCTGGAAACTGTTGCTGTGTTCCAAGAAGGAAGCCTCCCATATGTGCAGAGAGACTAAGCAGTGAAGCTACAAAGGGAACTCTGCTCAAGGACACCTGTTTCTTGCAGGGTGCAGTTTCTGAGATGCATCTTATCTGTGCAAACTGCAGAGGCCATATATAAAGGCAAGGAAAGGCACAAGATCCTATTGCAGTCCCGCAAGTCCACATAGAGCCTCGGCATGCTTTAGAATCTTGAGGAACATATAAACATGTTGAAAGTCCTAAGATGACACAGTGACGGGTTACTTAGATGAGGT